>NW_027140919.1:8113428-8195590 GCF_036365525.1 Heterodontus francisci
GTGAGAGAGAGAGAGAGAGAGAAAGAGAGAGAGAGAGAAGGTAAGGTCGAAGGAGTGAGAATGAAAAAGACAGGGAGTTAGAGAGAGACACAGACAAGGAGTGAGAGTGATAGGTTGAGAGTGACAGACAGAGAGGGAAAGGCAGAGAAGGTCAGACATGGATTGAGAGAGAGACAGAGAGCGAGTGAAAGTAAGACTGACAGAACCTGAGGGGAAAAAAGACAGAGTCAGGCAGTCTGTGTGTGGGAGAGAAAGATAGAGAGAAAGAGAGAGCGAGAGATAGTGAGGGAGTGAATGAGACAGACAGATCATGAGAGAGAGAGAAATACAGGGAAGGAGAGACAGAAGGAGAGGAGGAGCGAGCCAGAAATAAAAAGAGCGTGAGCGATACAGATGGAACAAAAATGTTAGAATGAGAGAGAAAGAGAGAGAGAGAGGTGAAGCTGCATTTATCCAATGTGAGGGTTGAGTTGTGAGTGGTATTAACTTGTGTCATTGGGTCCTGTTTATTTCCTCGTCCCAGTGTGGAGCCTGTGAGCGTCATCAGCTATTTTCAAACTGCAATAATTCTCTCGACAAGGGTTTTTCGTTTTCAAATCAGATTTCTTGGTCAAACTCGTTCTGTGATGAATTGTTCTTGAGCAACATGTCAACGGAGAGGCCCAAGTGAACAGATTGAAAGACATTCCATCATGTTAGAGACTCATGAGGTGAAGCAAACAGCTGACCTGCGGTGATTCTTGGTGGATGAGGTCCCAATCCCAACCCCCCTTTTACTCAATCAGGCTTCTCCAGAGTAAAGGACATTTTTGTCAGTCCGGGGTGTGTGTGTGAGTTGTGTGCTTTTAATGTCTCTCTATCTCAGTCTCGACTGCCTCTAATACTGGCTTTTGAACCTGAATTTGTTCTAATGAGATATTTCTGACTGATTATCTGTGTGACTGCGAGAGCAAGCTCTGGGATCTTCATGTCCCTTATTTTATCATTATCTTGATTACATTTGTGCAATTTGGTATTCCCACTCCTATTGTCCTTTTCTTTGAAAACTGTAATGACAAGATACAAAGACAGTGGGAGCGTTTTGTGATGAGGCAGGTTATTAGACAGGATCTGCCTCCTCTTTGGACAGAGACCTTCACCCTGAGGCAGCATCCAATAGGAATCTGTGTGTGTGTGTGTGTGTGTGTCTGTTTATTACTTTGGGGGTGAATTGCCTCTCCAGGACCCTGGTTTCTGATGCCTTGCTTACATTTGTACCAGTTGGTTTGCAGCCCTTGATTTTTTAAAGCTGTTTAAAGCTTTTTCAATTTAGTACTGGTCTTTCAATGTGACACAGACATGTTATCCACGATACAGGAAATGGACTGTTCGTCCTCAGAGAGGATGCTGAATTCTTCAATAAGAACCCATGTGAAGGTTTCTTATAATTCCAAAATAATGCTTCTGTTTCAGGCGATGACATGAATTCAATGGTTTAGAGGTATGCACGGCATCCTTTTTTAAATTGAGCTCGATCTGTAGTGGTCACGTTAAGTGAGATGTGCTCTTGGACGTGATTTTATGTGATATGCAGACCTGCCATTTTAAGTGGCATGCACTGCGGACAATTGAAGTGATATTTTGTGCGGGCTTTTTTCGTTATGTTCACTGCAGTGAATTTACGTGGTGTTCATAGCAGGTATTTTCACTCATCAGCACTGTGGCCAATTTAAGTGATCTGTTCTGTCGCCATTTTGTTTGCTATGACTATTTAAAGTTGTATTCATGTTGTTGAGTTCAAGAGATATTTGCTGTCGCTCTTTTCAGTGATATGTGCAGAGGCCATTTTATCTAATATGCACAGGAACCATTTTAAATGACATTTATTGTGGCCATTCTAGAAGAAATGTTGCTGTGGCTGGTTTACATGATATTTGCTGCAGCCATTTAAATGATAGGAAAGAATTATATGGGGGAAAGCCATGCATTTAGAATGCCACTTCACAACTACTGAAATTCCCAAAGTGTTTTACATCCTATGAAGTATTTCTGAAGTGGGGTCACTATTGCAATGTGGAAAACACAGTTGCAAATTTGAGCACTGCAACATATTACAAACAGGAATATGGAAATGACCAGATCATCCTTTTGTGTCATGCTGATTCAGGAACAAATATTGGCCAGGACATCGTGATGTCTTTCGTAAAAAAATGCCATGGGATTTCCCACCTGTAGCTGAGATAGAAATTACGGGGTGGGGGTGGGGGGTGGGGGGGGGGGGGGGGGCGGGCGGTGGGGCAGTTTAAAGTCTCATTTGATAAAAGGCAACTTCGACAGTGCAGCTGTCCCTCAGTAATGTTTCTCTGACAGTATGGCGCTTCCTCAGTACTAGCCCTCGTTTAGTGCGCTCTGTCAGACTGCACTGGAATGTCAGCCTTTATTTTCGTGCTCAGGTCCCTCTATATATTGGCGGCATCTGTAGCCTAGAGCAGTGAATACTCCTTATCCAGCCTCCCTCTCCCTGAATATCCAATATCTGGAGCCTGGTGCTGTCTGAAAGCCTTACCCAGCTTCTCTCCTTCTCGCTATATATCTAGCATCTGGATTGCAAAGGATGCTATTGGAATTTCAAGCCTTATAATACATTATAACATTATTAGAAAGGATTCTAAAGTGTAACAGTGAATGATAAAAGTTGTCCAAGTTTTATGAAGGAGTATAAAGTTCCATAAGGACTATAAAGGATTATAATATGTAATGAAAAATGGTAATGATTAAAAGCCAGTATAAAACATTATAAAGGATGATTAAGGATTATAAAAATGTATAAACAATTATAAAGTTTTATAAAATATTATAACGTTCTGTAAGGGTTTGAAAGGAATTTAGATATTACCAAGGGTTATCAAAATGTAAGCGGTGTATGAGGCGTTTCAAAGGGTTACAATGTATTATAAGGAATTATGAATATTTGGAAATAATTATAAACGGTTACATGCATTATTCAGTGTGATAAAGAGGTGGAACCTGTGATAAATATTTATAACATATTATTAAAAGAAGGTAATAAAGGATTATTAACTGTTATAAGGAGTAATTAAGCGTTATAATGATCCCAGGTTGCAGTAAAGTTTTATAAGGTGTTCTAAAGTATAACAACGTGCCATTAAGCATTTTAAAGTGTTTTTTTTTAATTTATTCTTTCACAGGATGTGGGTGTCGCTGACAAGGGCAGCATTTATTACCCTTCCATAATTGCCCTTGAGAAGGTAGGGATGAGCCACCTTCTGGAACTGCTACAGTCCGTGCAGTGAAGGTACACTCACACTGCTGTTATAATGGGAGTTCCAGCGTTTTCACCCAGCGACGGTGAGGTATTGGCGATGCAGTTCCATGTCAGCAAAATGTGTGGCCAGGAGGGTAGCTTACAGGTGGATTTCTTCCCATGCATCTGCTGCCCTTGTCCTTCTAGTTGGTAGTGGTCGCTCGTATGGAATGTGCTAGTGAAGCAGCCTTGGGGAGTTGCTTCAGTGCAACCTATATATGGTTCACACTGCTGCCACTGTGCATCGCTACTGGAGGGAGTAATGGTGAAGGTCGTGGATGGTGTGCCAATCAAGGGTCCTGCTCTGTCCTGGATGGCGTGGAACGTCTTGAGTGTTGTTGGAGCTGCACTCTTCCAGGCATGTGGAAAATATTCCATCACACTTCTGACTTGTGCCTTGCAGATGATGGGTAGGATTTGTGGAAACAGGAGGTAAGTTATTGGCCGCTGAAGTTATAGCCTCTGCCCTGCTCTTGTGGTCACAGTACTTATATGACTGGTCCAGTTTAATTTCCGGTCAATAGAAACTAGGAGGCGTTGACAGCGGGGGTTTCAGCAATGGTAATGCCATTATACGTCATGGGGAGATGCTTGAATTTTCTTGTTAGAGGTGGTCATTGCCTGGAATTTATGTGGCACTTATGTGTCCCTTATCAGCCCAAGCCTAAATGGTGTCCAGGTCTTGTTGCATGTGGGCCTAGACTGTTTCAGTATCTGAGGAGTCCAGAATGCTGCTGAAAATCATGCAATAATCAGAGTACCTCCCCACTTCTGACGTTATAGTGGAAGGTAAGTATTTGATGAATCAGCAGAAGATATTTCGATTCAGGGCAATACCCTGAGTAAATCCTGCAGGGATATGCTGGGAGTGAGATGATTGACGTCTAACAGCCAGAACCATCTTCCTTTGTGCTCGCTATGACTCCAAACAGTGCACAGTTTTCCCCTGATTCCCATTTTCTCCAGTTTTGCTCAGGCTCCTTTATGCCACAGTCGGTAAAATTCTACCTTGATCTCAAGACCTGTCACTTTGTTAAGGATATTAAGGAGGTGGAACTCCCCCCTCTCTGCAGGGACCCAGTGAGTGAGGGCATTACAGCTCACCAAATGGAAAACATTAAACCCACATTATCCGCTGTCCAGCTTCCTATTTAAAGTTCCCAACCTATCTCCTTGACCGGCTCCGGCGCTACTCTAGATTCTACGTTCCATATAGCCACCCAGTAAGATGAGGGCAGTGTTGCTGATTGTGTTTTGTGTTTTATTCACACGATAGCATAGAAAAATCTCACAAGGCCCTTCCCAGGATGCTGCTCAAAGAAAGGCTGACACAACGGGGAAAGACATGGTTGGAGGGTAGCCAGAGCTTGTTTCGCAGTTTACTTAAGGAGCGTCTTAAAGGAGGAGAAGCAAATGAAGAGGCAGAGAGATTAAAGGAGGTCGACAGCTTGGCGGCTGGGGACACCACATTTTTTGAATAAGAGGAAAAGGAAGAGTTGGATAGTGCACCTGAAGGTGAAAAACAGATAGAACGAGGTGCTTGGGCATGGAAGGATATGAACAGGAGGATGCAAATTATATGGTACAGGTGTTTGCCAATTGTGAACCTATATAAGTCAGCGCAGAAATGGGATATCCATTAATGTATCAGATTTGACACATTTATTATCCTGTACTTGCAGCAATTGGAGTTCCTGGTAAGCCTGTTTCTGAGCTGTTAATGGTGTAAATCGATGTTTACTGATTGCTATTCTTAACTGTTTGTTTTAGAGAGCTAGCTTTTCTTTTCCAGCAATATACAACTGGAATATCCTCACTGTCTACTCTTTCAGTCTTGCATGAACTGCATTATGCCTTGAATGGTTTTGGTTTAAATAACACTGGTATTGTTACTAGATTATTCTCTGTATTGAATGTACTTAAATGAGATGCCTCAGCGAGGATCAATAATCAGAACATCAGGAACTTTTAAAAGTTACATGATGTGGAACTAACCGATCCTGGAATATTTTGTTACGGATGTTTTTTGGTGATTGATAATGAACATCTCACGGTCTTAGTGTTGCAAGGGACCAGCACAATATCCTTGCTCCTTAATAACATGGTTCAATTTAACTGGGAGGCCAATGTATTTATTGCTTATTACTGTTATATATATATTTCCATTCCATGTGTGTCTGACGCTGCTTCAGAGTTCTGGCCAATGAACTGTATTTGCGGCTGACTCTTTCACATCTCCTTCTCTGCTTCACTGTGGAGCCTTCATTGTCACTGGATTAATTTGTAAAATAGAAAACATTGATATGATGTTTTATTGCTTTATCTTCTATCAGTTGGAATCAAGAGTCTCCCATTAATCTGTAGATAATCAGCTGCACGCTGATTTTGGTGTTTAGCAAGTAAAAAATCCCACATTCCAGCGGTGTACTTTATAATTCCAGGAGAAGGCATTTAAATGATTGTGAGGTTTGTCTGAACGAAGCTTTTGATCCTGTTTATTCTATGCATTGCAGTTGAGATGAAGGTTGTACTTGAACAAGTGGAGACTTGAGTGTTCTGTGGACACATTAAAATATTCACAGAAATTTCACTATTGAACAAAATGACTCTGCTAATAGAATCATTGAAACACGGGGCTGGTAAACAAAACACATGGGTAGAACGTTAGGAATAAAACATAAGTGCAAACTGGCATTAAGTTACAGTTTTCAGGGTGTGAGTACTCCAGAGAGATACAGAGAGCGACTGAGAGAACAGAAGGGGGAAAGGATCAGGGGGAACGAAACCGAGGGAAAGAGATAAGCAAAAGTAAAGGGAAAGAGAAAGAAGCAGCAGTGTGAATAATTCACAATCATAAAGTGCTGGAATGTCCTGAACAATTAGTGAGAGAAACTGAGAGTTGAAGTTGTCTGTTGTCGGGTTGTGTCCATTTTACTGTTGAACTTGATCCTCTGTGTTTATTTCTGTCAGGTCCTCATTTTTTTGTAGGCAGTTCCTATTCCTTACTGATTTACTGAATAAACATAATAGAATCAGTTCTTAACCGATGGTAATTTATTATTTAAATACTGACCTTTAAAATCGCTGTGACTGCTGAAATCAATGAAAAGCGAGGCTGATATCATAAATCTCTTGCAATTTATATCTAATTGTCTTTACAAACTATATTAGAATTAGAATTAGGATTAGAACATTACAGCGTATGTATTGTATCATATGTATTGACTATATCGTAGAAACAATGAACTGTTCTCCAACACCAATAACCACAGGGATTATTGCTTGAATGTATCAATTGAGTTGTATTACTGGGATCTATAGATTAGATTTCCTCTAACACTCTGCTGCAGTCTCTCTCCGTGAATCTCAGCCTCTTCTCTCACTGTATTGAATCCTTTGTCTCCTCATCCACTGCTTCAGTTTATCCACTTTCCCAAACCATCTGCTCCTGTCTCCCTTCCGGATCCAACAGGTCCTTTTCCCTCCCTCCCTCCCAATCTCATTTACTGGCGCCATCTCCAGATGCCACATCATACCTGATAGGAACATAGGAACATCAGAGCAGGAGTAAGCCATTCAGCCATTCGAGCCTGCTCTGCCATTCGAGATCATGTCTGATACGAGCACTGAAACACAGCGCTGCAGTTTTCAGTCTTTTCCCATTTGGCAACAATCCCAGTCGGTTCTCTAAAACCAGAGCAACAAACCAGCTGCATTTCCCGCTGTCCCCAAACCCTCCCGAACAACAGTCTGGAGCCAAATTCCGATTTAACCCATTGGATTCCATCTCTGTAAAAACCCTTCTCATTTCCCCACCGGCCCTGCATCCTCACTCAGTACTTCCAGTCGATCCAGAGCTAAGTGTATTCACTTTCTGTATCAATTTCCCAATTCATTATAAATAATTGTCTTTCACAAATTTCACTGTGGCAAAGCACTGCCCAGGTCAATGATTCAGTTTTAACTGCTCGATGCAGCAACAAAGCTGGAAATTTCAGCCCAGTTTCTGTCGAACTGCTGCTTTGACTCCAGGTCTGAAATGCAATTTATCTTCTTCCTTTTCTATCTCTTCCAGTTAACTTGGTGGCAATTGTGATCCTGTCCCGAGGAAAGTGCGGACTCTCCAAATGTATCACTCTCTACCTGCTGGGAATGGCAGTGGCTGATCTCCTAGTCGTTGTCACTGGTCCCATATTATACTGGATTGTTGGAATGTATTTCCGAGATTCATTCCTGAGATTTACTCCGGTGTATTGTCTCATTGTCGTTCTAGGTTCAGAGAGTTCTTTCTGTCTGACTCACAGTCACTTTCACCTTTGATCGATTATTGGCCATTTGTTGTGAGAAGCTGAAAACAAAATATTGCAGCGAAAAAACGGCGGCTGAGGTTGCAGGGACAGTGAGTGTGCTGGGCTGTTTGGAGTCTGTCCCCTGGTACTTTACACTGGAACAACAGTACATTATTGATAATGTTCCCATTGGTTGTGACCATAAATCTAGCTTCTTTAATTCCCCCATATGTGGGGGGGGGGGGGCATTTGAATTGTTTGACTACATTTTAACCACTTGTGTGCCGTTCATTCTGATTTTTCTGCTCAATGTTCTGACCGTAAGGCGTATTTTATTCGCCAGTAAAGTCCGCAGGGGATTCTGAGGCCACAACAATGAAGAGAATCACAAGGACCCAGAGATGGAGAATCGGAGAAAATCAATCATTTTACTCTTCGGTATATCTGGCAGTTTTATACTGTTATGGGTGATTCGGGTTGTGTATCACATTTGTGCGCATATTGCAGATATTCTGTATTATTGCTCCTGCACTGACCCTCTCTTTATCACAGATCAAACATCAATAATGCTGCAGCTTCTCAGTTCCTGCACCAACACGTGTATTTACATTGTGACCCAGAGTAAATTCAGACAGGAGCTGAAGAAGGCGGTGAAATACCCTCTCAATGTTAATTTAGGGAAATCACAGGAAGAGCTGAAGGGTATCAAATCCTATTTGACATTCCATTCCCTACACTCCCCACAGGACAGGAAGTACATTTTATATTCACAGCACAGAGCCCTGAAATGATTTTAAATCTGATTCTGAAATTATATTTTATTGATAATTTGACTTCTTGTGGCTCTGTGTTTCTCAGAAAGGCATCACTAAGAAGCTCAGCTGGATTCAACTAAACCCACCCTAGACCCAGAGCTAAAATGGACAAAGCTGCAAATCATAGTGATTGTGAGATCTTGAGAGGGGCAGTAACTGCACTGAGACAGGGAGACCAGCACATGGAGATGGTGGGAGGCGGTGGTAACAGCAGTGAGCCAGGGACACCAGCACATGGAGATGGTGAGAGGCGGCAATAACTGCAGAGAGACAGGGACATCCGCAGATGGAGAGTGGGACAGTACCTGCAGTGAGACAGGGACACCAGAAGATGGAGATGGTGAGAAGGAGGAAGGAACTTAGTGCATTGAGACAAGAATGCCAGCGGATGGAGATGGTGAGAAAGAATAGTAACTGCAGTGAGAGAGGGACACCAGCAGATGTTGCTGGTGAGTAGGCCTGTAGCTGCAGTGAGACAGCGACACCAGCAGATGGAGATGCTGAACCATTGCTGATGGGGAGTTTCTGTGTTGCTGAGACTTTGAAAGTTTGCTCTCACGAGAGGAACTTAAGGTTGTGTGACATTTGTGTTAGACTTCATGAAATCTTGAGATGCTTAATAAAACTATTTAAATACAATTTGTGTGAAATAGCTATGTTGCAACTTATAGACGCTTGTAAGGTTCCTGTTTGGTAAATTATTTTGAGTGATTGAAGGATAATGCAGAAATGCAACATCAAATAAAGTCCAAACAACCAGTTACAAATAAAAAAAAAAGTCCAACGATGGACCATAGACTGTGTGGGATGGTGCGTATTACATCTTTCATGTCCCTCACTTCCTTTCTCCGTCCCTCGTCTCAATCTCTCTCTCAATCTCTCTCATTGTGAGTTTCTTTTCTCCCACTGTGTGTGTGTCTCTCACTGTCTGAGTCACTCTCTCTCTCTCCCGCTCATGCTATCCTTTCTTTTTCTTTGGCCAGCTCTCTCTCTCTCTCCCTTTTCTCTCTCTCCCTCTTTGTGCGTCTCCCTCTTTCGCTTTATTTCATTCTCTCATTCTCAGTCTTCCCTTTCTCTCTCATTCTTTGGCTCTCTCTTTCTTTCTCTGGCTTTCCCTCTTTCTATCTCTTTCTCTCTCACTCAGTCTCTCTCAGACTTTATTTTCTCTCTAGTTGGCTCTTTCTCTCTTTCTTTCTCTGCGTTTCTTTATTTCTCTCTCACACTCTCATACTCTCTGTCTCGCATTCTCAGGCTTTTCTTTGCCTCTCTTTCTCTTTATGTCTCTCTCACTCTCTCCCTCACTCTTAGCCTCTCTCTCTCTCTCTCTCTTTCTCAGGATTTTTATCTCTCCCTTGCTCTCTCTTTCTCTAACCTTTTTTCTCTGTTTTTCCCCTCTTCTTTGGCTCTTTCACTTCCCTGGCTTTCTATCTCCTTATTTCTCCCCCTAACTCTTTTGCTCTCTTCTCAGCTTTGTCCACGCCGCTTTTTTCTCTTTTTCTCAGCATTTATTTCTCAGCCTTTTTTGTTCCCTCTTTGTCGCTTTTTTTCTTTTTTTGGATCCTTCTCTCTTTCTTTTGATTTTTTACTCTCTTTCTCTCGCCCTCTCTCTGACGTTCTCTTTTACTCACTCTCTGTGAAATCCTTTTAGGCTCTTTATTTGTCTCAATGTCTTTCTCTTTAGTTGTTTCTGCGACTCTCTTGCTCTTTGCCTCTTTTTCTGACTCTCTTTCTCAGGATGTTTATCTTTCTCTAGCTCTCTCTTTCTCTAACTTTCTTTTTCTCTGGTTTGCTTTTCTTTTGCTCGTTCACTTCTCCTGCTTTCTCTCTCCTTATTTCTCCCCCTCAGTCTTTTGCTCTCTTCTCAGCTTTGTCTTCGATGCTTTTTCTCTCCTTCTCAGTATTACTTTCTTTCTCTGCCTTTTTTGTTCCCTCTTTGTCGCTTTTGTTTTTCTGTCTTTGGCTCCTTCTCTCTTTCTTTGACTCTCTCGCTTTTTTTGCTTTGCTTTTTTGCTCCCTTCCTCTCTCTCTCTCTGACTTTCTCTTTTACTCACTCTCTGCGGCTTCCTTTTGGCTCTTTATCTGTCTCAATGGCTTTCTCTTTAGTTGTGACTGTGACTCTCTTTCTTTGTGCCTCTCTCTCTCTCTCGCTCTCTCTGGTCTTCTCTGCAGCTGTTTCTCTGCGTTATTTTCTCTCTGGCTCTTTCTGTCTCTCTTTCTCTCTATCTCTTTCTGTGTGGCTTTTACAGTCTTTCTCGGTTTCCTCCCCCACCCCCATCCCTCGGAAAATGTTGATGCCCCCCCCAAATCTCCCCAAGCAGAAATCTCCCCCACAAATCCCACCCCTACCCCCTCCGCAAATTTCCATCTGCAAATTTCTCCCAGGCAAATTTAACTCACGCAACTTTCCCACACCTGCAAATTTCCCCCCTGGGATTCAGAGAGCAACAGAGAGCGAGAGGCTGAGATTCAGAGGGTACAGTTTTTATTTCAGATTTCCAGCATCCGCAGCAATAAACATGGTCTAAAATAGTAGGAGACCTCAGGAGGATGGAGGAAGTCTGGTGAAATGGTCAGACACATGGCAGGTTAACTTCAATGCTGAGAAATGTAAAAGGATGCATTTCGGAAGGAAGGCTGAAAAGAAACGATATAAACTAAATGGTATAATGTTAAAATGGGTGCAGGGACAGAGAGATCTTGGATTTCATTTGTGTCACCTTTCATATCTTAAAGATTCAATTTTAGGCTTCAAATCTTTCAGTTGAATCTAGCTTCATCCTGAAAAGTATTAGCAAACGTGTTGGGAGGTGTGTTACAAGCTGTTTCCATTCAGATAATCCTGCATTGTGCAAGTGTCAGCTATCGTTGCAGAGACAGGAAATAGGGGTGTTTGAATGGACCTGCAGGTTTTGGTTGATGCAATAAGGTGAGAATTGAATTGCGTCCCTTGCAGAAACATTGAATTGAAGGCATTTACAGAACATCACATGAAGTAGTTTAAACTTCAAAGACTTCAGACACATGGAAGAAGAGGAGAAGGGAACAATATACAAAACCTGAGACAGACCGACAACAACAGTAGGCAAATTAATCTCTTTATATGGATTTTAATATGAAGGCCTGAACTGATGATTGAAAAAGCAGGAGTTCAAATCCCACACTGGGCTGTTGTGAATTTGCATTCTGATTTTTCTTTGAAAAAAACGTAAATCTGGAATTTAAAAAAAAATACCTCGAGGATGGAATGATTCCCTTCTGTCGTCTAATGCAAAGCCCGTGTGTGGCTCAGTTTTGCTGTATTTATTAACGATATAATATTATGAGGTGGAATGCCAAATGCCAGCGTTGCAAATGACACAAAAATAGGCAACATTGTATGCAGTGCAGCTGGAAGCATAAAATTGCAAGGAGATACCAATATCTTAAGTGAATGGGAAATGCTGTGATAGATAGATTTCAATGTCAGCAAAAAAGACTCGAACATTGTACTTTATAAATGATGAAAAGCTAGAAATACTGGACATACAAAGAGACTTGGCAGGGCCATGCACATTTGAGTGCAGTATAGATTTACCAGAATGATAACTGTACAACAAGGGTTATATTACAAGGTGATATTACACAAACGAGGGATGCATTCCATGGAATTCAGGAGGATCAAGATGATTTGATCAAAGTTGTTGAGATATTCAGGGAAACTGATGGGATAGTTTGGGCGAAGCTATTTCAGCAGCTTGGGAACATAGGAACAAGAGCAGGCCATTCAGCCCATTGAGCCTGCTCCACCATTCAATACTATCACGGCTGATCATACACTTCAATGCCCTTTTCCCAGACTATCCTCATATCCCTTGATATCATTGGTATTTAGAAATCTGTCAAACTCTGCTTTCAACATAGTAAATGACTGAGCTTCCACGGCCCTCTGGGCTAGAGAATTCCAAAGATTCTGAGTAAAGAAATGTCTCCTCATTTCAGTCCTAAGTCGCTTCGCCCTTATTTTGACATTGTGTCTCTTGCTTCTGGACTCCTGAACCAGGGGAAACATCTGACTGGCATCTACCCTGTCCATCCATTTAAGCATTTTATAGGTTTCAATAAGATCACCTCTCATTCTTCTGAACTCCAATGAGTACAGGCCCAACCTGTGCAACCTTCCCTCAAAAGACAACCCCTTCATCCCAGGAATCAGCCTAATGAACATTCTCTGAACTGATTCCAATGCATCCAGGCCTCACCATTTATACACTTGCAAAGATGCCAAACACCTTAATATTTCCCCTCTCACTCTGTTTATCCCATCCAATATTTCACGTTCCTCCTCTTTAACTACAATGTCTGCTTCGTTCCCCCGCTTTTATGAAGACAGACACAAAGTATTCATTATGAACCATGCCCATATCTCCCACCTCCATACAGACATTCCCTTTTTGGTCCCTAATACTCTATCCTTAGTTATCCTCTTGCTCTTTGTGTATTTATAAAACATCTTTTCATTTTCCTTGCTTTCGCTTGGTAATATTATTTTCTGACTATCCCTTAGCTTTCCTAATTTGCTTTTTAATTTCACCCCTGAAATTCCTTCCCTCGTCTCAGCATTCTCTGGTATTGAGCTGTCGGTATCTGACATAAGCTTCCCTTTTGTACCTTATCCAAAGGACTCGAGATTTGGGAGTCCCACCCTATTTGTCTTTGTGTGAAAATATTTGTACTGAACCCTCACTAATTCTCCCTGCACTGACACCTTCAGGTAACTATCTCCAGTCCACTTTGCTAAATCCAAAGAGGGTCACTGACCCGAAACGTTAACTCTGCTTCTCTTTCCACAGATGCTGCCAGACCTGCTGAGTGGTTCCAGCATTTCTTGCTTTTATTGCTAAACCCTCCCCTCTCTGGAACTACCATTTCCTCTGATTCCCCTGATGGACCCTCACATGCTTCCTAAAGTGTGGTGACCAGAACTGGATGCAATATTCTAGTTCTGGACTAACCAGAGCGTTGTAAAGGTTCAGTATAACTTCCATGCTTCTGTACACACAACTATTTATGAAGCCCAAGCTCCCCTATAATTATCTGACGGATCTATCAATATGATCTTCCACCTTCAAAGATGTAAGTACATGTACACCCCGGTCCCTCTGTCTCTGCACACTTCCTAGAACTGTGCTATTATGGCTACATAGCCTTTTCCCGTCTCTTCTGCCATAAAGAGAGCTGGGGGGCGGGGTAGGGATGGGGAGAGGGAGCTGGGGAGGTGAGAGAGTGGGGGAGAGACAGCGAGTTGATGAGAGAGAGACAGGGGCAAGGAAAGGGGACAGAGAATGAGAGAGGGTGTGTGAGAGGGGGAACAGAGGGAGAAAGAAAGGGATGAGAGGGGGAGGGGAGGAGAGCGAGCGAGGGGGAAGAGAGTGAGAGAGAGCGCTGGGGGGAGAGAAACCATGGGGGAGAGAGGGCGAGAGATAGGGGGTGTTATGGTCGTATGAGAAAGGTTTCTACGGGTCTGTTACTGTCTTCACCTGGTCTTATAGTAACAGCGTTTAATTTTAAATGCAATGTGTTTTAAGTTCCCCCTTGGTGAATCCTTGTTCACCGCTTTCCAATTATAAGGCAACGGAATGAGCACAAAAAGTCTTTCTTAGGTTTAAAGAAGAAATATGAAATTTATTAAACCTTATACATAAACTCTAATACGGTTAACACCTCCGGAAAAACGACTCGCCCATGCCAGCATGAACACGCAATATAAACATGCGAATAGGGACAAAAAAGAGCAGACAGAAAGATAACTAGGGTAGTTAGAGACAATATCTTGTTACTGTTTCTCGAGCTCGCTGCAGTCCTTGTTTGAAGATATGGTCCAGCGTTTCAGTGGAGTCCAGTGTTCCTTTTAAAGCTGGTTCACGTAGGAGACTGTTTTTCTCTTTGAGTTTACGTCTCTTCAATGGTTTCCGAAGCTGGTGACAGCGAGATGAGGGCAGACAGGAGAGAGGTCTTATCAAAACAGGCGCCAGTAGTTTTCTCAGTTCGAATCCTTTGTTGGAAGTTCAAATCTCAACAGCCAGCTAGTATCATGACTATGCTCAGGATGGAGAAGGACGATGTAGATGTAAAGCTCAGGAAGGGAGATTGTGATATGCTTGAAAAAAATAGCAATAAAGGGGTGGGGGGGGAGATATTGGCCGTTTTTGCCAGCTTAAAAGTGGATAAATGCCCAGGCCTAGATGAGATGTATCCCAGGCTATTACGTGAGGCAAGGGAGGAGATAGCAGGAGCCCTGATACAAATTTTCAAATTCTCTCTGGCCACAGGAGAGGTGCCAGAGGACTGGAGGACTGCGAATGTGGTACCATTAGTCTATGGTACCAGAGTTAAACCAGGTAATTACATTCCAGTGGTCTGACCAACATCAGTGATAGGCAAACCATTGGAAAAAAATCTGAGGGACAGGATTAACCTCACTTGGAGAAGCAGGGATTAAGAAAAGATAATCAGCATGACTTGGTCAGAGGGTGATCATGTCTAACTAACGTGTTTGCATTTTTCGTTGTGCCTAGGTGTCCAGTTAACGGTAAAGCAGTTGTTATAGTCCACATGGACTTCAGTGAGGCTTTTGATAAGGTCCACATGGGAGATTGTCAAGAAGGTAGGAGGCCATGGGATCCAGGGCAATTTGGCAAATTGGATCTAAAATTGGCTTAGTGGCAGGAGGCAGAGGGTGATGGTCGAAGGTTGTTTTTGTGATTGGAAGCCTGTGACCATCAGTGTGCCACAGGGATCTGTGCTTGTTGTGATGCACATTAATTAACATAAAGGAGGTATGATCAGTAAGATCGCAGATGACACGAAAATTGATGGTGCTGTAAATAGTGGGGAGGAAAGCCTTAGACTGCAGGACGATATTGATGGGCTGGAAAGATAGGCAGAACAGTGGCAAATGTAATTAAATCCTGAGAAGTGTGAGGTGTTGCATTTTGGAAGGACGAACAAGGCAAGGGAAAATACAATGGATGGTAGGACCCTATGAATCACAGAAGGTCGGAGGAACTTGGTGTACTTGTCCATAGACCACTCAAGGCAGCAGCACAGTTAGACTAGGTGTTTAGGAAGGCATACAGATACTTGTGTTTATTAGCCGAGGGACAGAATATAAGAGCAGGGAAGTTATGATGGAGTTGTATAAAATGCTAGTTCAGCCACAGCTGGAGTACTGTGTACAGTTCTGGTCGCCATACTATAGGAAGGATGTGATTGCACTGGAGAGGGTGCAGAGGAGATTCACCAGGATGTTGCCTGGGCTGGAGCATTACAGCTATGAAGCGAGACTGAAAACGCTAGGGTTGTTTTCCTTAGAGCAGAGAAGGTTGATGGGGGAGCTGAGTGCCGTACACAAAATTATGAGGAGTATTGATAGGGTAGATAGCAAGAAACGTTTCCCTTCAGAGAGGTGGCAATAACCAGGAGGCATAGATTTAAGGTAAGGGGCAGGAGATTTAGAGGGGATTTGAGGAAATAATCTTTCACCCAGAGAGTGTTGGGAATCAGGAACACACTGCCTTAAGGGGTTGTAGAGGCCTGAACACACACAACATTAAAGAAGTATTTAGATGAGCACTTGAAATGCCATAGCAGACAAGGCTGCGGTCGAAGGACTGGAAAAGTGGATTAGAATAGATAGGTGCTTGATGGCCAACACAGACACGATGGGCTTAAATGCCTCTTTCTGTGCTGCATATCTCTATGACTAAAACTGCTCTGTTCTGACCACTTCTTCTGTGTATTGGGGAAGCAACTACTGGATCTCTTTTGTTCCAACACTGCTGGTACGAGACAAATAGCCTTCCTGTCAGGGGCTTGCAATTTTAAGTTTTAATGTTCATGTGACGAAATCATGCGTGCCTCAGTCTTGGTAGGTGGGGGTGTGCTTGACAGGGGGGAACAGGGAGCGACAGAAGGGGACGCAGGAGATGTACAGAGAGAGAGTGAGAGAGAGAAAGAGGGGAGGAGACTGAGAAGGAAGTGAAAAAGAGAGAAAGAGCGAGTGGAGCAGACAGGGAAAATGAGGGAGAGAGGGTGCAGAGAGAGAGAGAGTGGCGGGTGCGTAGGGAGAGAGAGATAAGGGAGAGAGAGAGGTGAGGGGGAGAGATGGGGATAGAGAGAGGGGAGCAGAGAGCGCGACAAGGGAGGAGGGAGAGAAGAGGATGGCGAATGGGGAGAAAAGAGGGAGCAGAAAAAGAAAGAGAGGGAGAGAGAGAGAGAGCACAGGACAGAGAGAGGGGGCAGAGAGTGAGGAAGGCCGGGAGGGAAACAGGGGGACAGAAAGAGGGAACAGAGTGAAATACAGAGAGGCGGGAGAGAGAGGGTGAGAGAGTGGGCAGAGATAGAGGGGGCAGAGATAGAGAGAGAGAGAGAGAGTGTGTGGGGATGGAGAGAAAGAGAGGTTCACAGAGAGCGAGGACGACACAGGGGGGAGGAGAACAACACAGAGAGGGGGGAACAACACAGAGAAGGGGTACACAGAGATAGAGAGAGTGGGAAAGAGTGACCAAGATCAGACCTGGCTTTCCCTCCACCGTCAGTTCAGAAGTGGGGATGTTCACTGATGATTCCACAATACTCAGCACCATTTACGACTCCGCAGATACTGAAGCAGTCCGTGCCCAGATGCATCAGGGCATGGAGAACATTCACGCTTCGGCTGATATGTGGCAAGTGACAATTGCACCACACAAGTGCCAGACAATGACCATCTCCACAAAGAGAGAATTCAAACATCTCCGCTTGACATTCACTGGCATTACCATTTCTGAAACCCCACTATCAGCATCCTGGGGGATACCATTGACCAGAAACTGAACTGAACCAGCCACATAAATGCCGTGGCTCCAAGAGCAGGTCAGAGGCTAGGAATTCTGCAGCACATAACTCATCGCATGCCTCCCCAATGCCTGTCAACCATCTACAACGAAATATTTAGGGTTGTGACGGAATACCCTCCCCTTTCCCTGATGGGTGCAGGTATAAAACACTCACGAAGCTCACCACCATCCAGGACAACGCACTCGTCTTGATCGGCAACCCATCCACGAACATTCACTCCCTTCACCACCAATGCACAGTGGCAGCAGTGAGTGCCATATGCAAGATGAACTGCAGCAACGCACGAAGGCTCCTAAAACAGCATTTTCTAAACCCGCGACCAAAAGACCATACAAGTTCGGAGCAGAATTAGGCCATTCGGCCTATCAAATCTGTTCCGCCATTCAGTAAGATCATAGATGATCGATTTCCATCTCGAATTCCATACTACCATCGACAGTCGATAATCGTTCATCCCATTGCCTAACAAGAATCTATCTGCGTCCGCTTTAAAAATATTCAATGACCACGCCTCCACCACCTTCTGAGGCACCGAATTGCAAAGTCGCAAAACCCTGTGAAAGAAAACAAAATCTCCTTGTCCTCTGTGTGATAACGGTAACCCCTAATTTTCAAACAGTGCCCCCTTGTTCTGGGCTCACCCACAAGAGCAAACATCCGTTCCATATTTATCTTGTCAAGACCGTTCAGGATCTTCTGTCCTTCAATCAAGTTTCCCCTCACTCTTCTGCACTCCAGTGAAAACGAGCCCAGACTATCCAACATTTCCTCGTAAGAAAACCCGCTCATTCTCAGTATCAATCTCGTAAACCTCTTCTGAACCGCCTCCAATGCATTCACATCCTTCCTTAAATATGGAGACCAAAACTGTATACAGAATTGGAGATGTGATCGCACCAATGCCCTGGAAAACTGAATCATAACATCCTTACCTTTATTTCAATTCTGCTCGTAATAAAGGATATCACTCCACTGGTTATCTTTATTACTTGCTGTACCCAAAACCTACTTTTTTGTGACTCATGCACGAGACCCACCTCTTTGCACCTCGGAATTCTGTAGCAGTTCCCCGTTTAAGACACACTTTGTGTTTTGATCTTCCTGCCAAAGTGAACAACTTCACATTTCTACACATTTTACTCCATCTGCCAGGTTTTGTGCCGACTCACTCAACCTATCGACAACGGTCTGCAAGCTCGATATGCTCTCTTCACAACACAGTGACGCAGTGGGTAGCACCGCAGCCTCACAGCTCCAAAGACCCGGGTTCGATTCCGGGTACTGCCTGTGCGGAGATTGCAAGTTCTCCCTGTGTCTGCTCCGGTTTCCTCCCACATCCAAAGACTTGCAGGTGATTGGTAAATTGGCTGTTATAAATTGCCCCTAGTGTCGGTAGGTGATAGGGAATATGGGGTTACTGTAGGATTAGTATAAATGGGTGGTTGTTGGTCAGCACAGACTCGGTGCGCCCAAGGGCCTGTTTCAGTGCTGAATCAATAAATAAACATATTTATGTCATCTGCAAATTTAGCTACTATGCCATTGCTCCCCTCATCAAAGTGATTGATAGAAATTGAAAAAAGTTGAGGCCCCAACGCTGACCCATGCGGGACTCCACTCGTCACTTCCTGCCAATCAGAAAATGACGCATTTATGCATGCTCTCTATTTTGTGCCAGCCAGCTAATCTTCTATCCATGCTAATATATTACCCCCTACACCATGAGCTCCCATTTTGCGCAATAGCCTTTTATCTCGAAACTTGTCAAATGTCTTCTGCTAATCCAAGTCCAGTGCATCCGCAGGCTCCCCTTTATCCACAGCGCATGTCACTCACTCAAGGAACTCCAATAAATTGTTTAAACATAATTTCCCTTTCACAAAGCCATGCTGACTATTTACGATTACCTTGAGTTTTTATTTAGAGATACAGCACTTGAACAGGCCCTTCGGCCCACCAAGTCTCTGCCGATCAGCAACCACCCATTTCTACTCACCCTACTGTAATCCCATTTTCCCTACCACCTATCTAAACTCGGAGCAACTTACAACAGCCAATTTACCTGTCACCTACAAGTATTTGGCGGTGGGAGGAAACCGGAGCACCCAGCGAAAACCCACGCGGTTGCAGGTAGAACTTGTAAACTCCACACAGCCAGTACCCAGAATCTAACCCGGGTTCCTAGAACTACGAGGTTGCAGTGCTAACCACTGCGCCACTGTGCTGCCCACTTTTCGAAACGCCCACCTCTAACCTCCTTAATGATCGATTCTAACAGCTTCCCCACGACAGACGTCAACCTAATGGACCTATAGTTACCTGCTTTCTGCCTCCCCACCCTCTTGAATAGAATATTTGCTACTTTCCAATCTGATGGAAACTTTCTATCAAGTGAATTTTGCAAAATTAACACCAACACATCTCCTACCTCTTTAAAACCTCTTTTAAGACCCTAGGATGAAGCCCATCAGGACCCGGGGACTTGCCAGCCCGCAGCTCCATCACTTTGCTCAGTACTGCTTTCCTGATGATTGTACTTTCAGCAGTTCCTCTCTTCCTTCCACCTCCTGATTTGCCGCTATTACTGGAATGTTTTTGTATCCTCTACAGTGAACGTAAAAGTAAAGTATTTGTTCATTTCATCCGCTGTTTCCTCATTGTCTACTATTAACTCTCAATTCTCACTCTCTATAGCAACAACACTCACTTTACTTACACTTTTCCTTTTTAAATACCTGTAGAAACTCTTGGTATTCATTTTTACATTTTTAGCTAGCCTCCTTTCATGCTCTAATTTCTTCCTCCTGATTGACCTTGCAGTCATGCTCTGTCATTCTTGCTATTTTGACCAGCCACTCATCTTTGCACACTTATAAGCCTTTTCATTAAGTTTGATGGTTTCCTTAACTTCCTCAGTTAAGCACGGATGGTGGGTCCTCCCCTTAGAATCTTTCTTTACAGTAGGCAGAAACATATTCTGAGTATTCTGAAATATCCCCTTAAATGTCTGCCACAGCTTCTCTATTGATCTGTCAGCTAGCCTAGCAGCCTTGTTCATTCAGCCAGTTCAGCTTTCATACAAAAATATTTGTCCTTCATTAAGTTTAAAATACTGGTCTTAGACCAACTGCTCTCTCTTTCAAACTGGATTCAAAATTCAAACAATTTGTAGTCACTGCGAGCTAGATATGCCTTTACTCTGGGTCATTAATTAATCATGTCACATTACACAATGCCAAGTCTAATATAACGTGCTCTATGGTTGGTTCCATGTCGATAGATTGATAGATAGATAGATATATAGATAGATAGATAGATAGATAGATAGATAGATAGATAGATAGACAGACAGATAGATAGATAGATAGATAGATAGATAGATAGATAGATAGATAGATAGATAGATAGATAGATAGATAGATAGATAGATAGATAGATAGATAGACAGATAGACAGATTGCAAGACAGATCGCAAGATAGATTGATAGATAGATGGATAATAAAAACAAAACACTGCAAATGCCAGAAATCCGGAATAAAAACATGAAATGCTGTAAATAATCAGCAGGTCTGGCAGCATTT
This sequence comes from Heterodontus francisci, assembly GCF_036365525.1. NCBI lineage: Eukaryota > Metazoa > Chordata > Chondrichthyes > Heterodontiformes > Heterodontidae > Heterodontus > Heterodontus francisci. The sequence continues at coordinate 8,134,296 of NW_027140919.1, forward strand.
GTGCCGAGAGAAGCAGAGTTAATGTTTCAGGTCCGGTAGTCAGCAAAGGACTCAATGTTATCCCCTTCCGCCCCCATCTCAATGAATTCCCAGCTTGGCATGATGTTGAGCTCTTCTTCCTTCGCCTTCGCCTCCGTGGTCACTTCTTTGACCATGGGTATCCCCCCCCCCCCCCACCACGACCAGCGGGCCCATTCACCCGCCTCCAGCATTCCCCCTCTATCTGGACACCTCCCTCTGGCCTCTTACCCGCCACTTGATCTTTTCATTGACCCCTGTCAGCGAGACATTAGCCGTATCAATTTCTCTGCCCCCTCTCTCACTCTAACCTGCCCCCCTCTAAACATGCCGCTTTCCGTTCCCTGAGGTCTAACCCCGACATGGTCATCAAACCTGCAGATAAGGGAGTTGATGTTGTTGTCTGGCGTACCATCCTCTACCTTGCTGAGGCTCAGCGCCAACTCTCAGACACTTCTTCCTGCCTCCCTCGGACCATGACCCCACCACCGAACATCAGGCTACTGTCACTGATCTCATCTCCTCTGGAGATCTTCCCTCTACAGTTTCCAACCTCATAATCCCGCAACCCCGGAGAGCCCGCTTCTCCCTCCTTCTCAAAATCAACAAGCAGGACTGTCCCAGCAGACACATTGTTTCAGCCTGTTCCTGCCCCACTGAACTTATTTCTTCCTATCTTGACTCTATCTTTTCTCTGCTGGTCCAGTCTTTTTCCCACCTACATCCGTGACTCTTTTGACGCCCTATGTCATTTTGACAAGTTCCAGTTTCCTGGCCCTAACCGCCTCTTCTTCACAAGAGACGTCCAATCTCTCGACATTTCCATCCCCCACCAGGACGGTTTGGGGGCGCTCCGCTTCTTCCTTGAACAGAGGAGTACAGTTCCTTGAACAGTTGGTAGGTTAATTGGCCATTATAAATTGCCCCAAGTATAGGTAGGTGGTAGGGAAATATAGGGACAGGTGGGGATGTGGTCGGAATATGGGATTAGTGCAGGATTAGTATAAATGGGTGGTTGATGGTCGGCACAGACTCGGTGGGCCGAAGGGCCTGTTTCAGTGCTGTATCACGAAAACTAAAAACTAAAAAGAGGCCCAACCAGTCCCCATCCAGCACCACCCTCCTCCGCCTGGCTGAACTTATTCTCACATTGAGCAACTTCTCCTTCAACTCCACTCACTTCCTTCAAGTAAAAGGTGTTGCTGTGGGTACCCGCATCGGTCCCAGTTGTGTCTGTCTTTTTGTGGGATATGTCGAACATTTCTTGTTCCAGTCCTACTCAGGCCCTCTCCCCCAACTCTTTTTCTGGTACATTGATGACTGTATCGGTGCCGTTTCCTGCTCCTGCCCGGAACTAGAGAACTTTATTAACTTTGCTTCTAATTTCCACCCTTCTCTCACCTTCACATGATAATTCTCTGACACTATCCTTCCCTTCCTCAACTTCTCTATTTACATCTCTGGGGATAGGCTGTCTACGAATATTCATTACAGGCCTACTGGCTCCCACAGGTACTTCGACTACACTTCTTCACACCCTGCCTCCTGTAAGGACTCCATTCCATTCTCACAGTTTCTCCATCTCCGACGCATCTGCTCTGATGATGCTACCTTCCACGACAGTGCTTCCGATATGTATTCCTTTTCCTTAACCGAGGATCCACGAACCCCCCGCAACACCCCCCACCCCCACACACACCGTGGTTTGTTTGTTTAGTTTTTTTCCAATGTGCTTGCCCACTGTTTTTTGATGTATTTTTTATGTTTCTGATTGTTGGGCTCTGTGCTTTGTCGTCAATCACATCCTGTCACTTTGTCTTTCAGCACACCATTAACATGACATTTGCATTTTATCCCTGGCCTTCTGGTCAGTAATTCTCTGTGACCTTATCCGATAACCTTTTACATTTCTTACATTTGCCAGTTCTGATGAAGGGTCTCTCACCAGAAACGTTAACTCTGCTATTCTCTGCACAGATCCTGCCAAACCTGCAGAGTATTTCCGGCATTTCTTGCAGATAGATAGATAGGTAGATAGATAGATAGATAGATAGATGGATAGATTATTGGGCGGACAGTTAAATAGAGAGTGAGATGATAGGTGGGTCGGTAGATAGAAATGCGAGACAGGAAGACAAGTGGAGACACAAGCAAGATGGAGACACAAAATAGATAGATATAGATCGGCAGACTGACAGGTAAATAGACAGATGTTGCAGACAGATAGATAGATGGGTAGAGAGACAAACAGGAAGATAGATGGAGAGTCAAGAAATATGGAGACACATGGTAGATCGATGCACAGATGGACAGACAGATAGATAGATATTTAGATAGATAGATAGATAGATAGATAGATAGATAGATAGATAGATAGATAGATAGATAGAGATAGATAGAGAGATAGAGAGGAAGCGATACCGTGGTTGTCACACGGCTGGTATTGGCTTCACAGGCCGTAAAGGGGATGATTGACCACCAGGCAGAGACGTAGGTGCAGATTGGTAGTGCAGGAGTCCCCTCTGACCATTCGCCTCTCAAACTGATATATAACTTTGAATACTGTTGGGGGAAGGCCTCCCACGGGAAAGCACCAAGTACCAAGTTTATGGCACCGAGGATGATTCCGCTGAACAGCTGGGGAGGAGGGCTGGTGGCAGACAGGAGGAGCCATAGTGAAAGGTGAGTCAATAGTAAGGGGAACTGACAGGTGTTTCTGTGGCCGCAAACGAGACTTCATGATGGTATGGTGCTTGGGTTAAAGATTTCTTGGAGCGGCTGTGGGACATTCTGAAGGGGGAGGGTGAATAACTTGTGGTCGTGGTGCATGTCAGTACCAACGACATAGCTTAAAAAAAGGGATGTGTTCGTGCAAAATGAATTGAAGGAGTTAAGAGCTAAATTAAAAAGCAGGACTGCAAAGGTAGTAATCTCAGTATTACTTCCTGTGCCACGTGTTCGTGAGTATAGGAACTGCATAATAGACCAGATGAATGCATGGCTGGAAAAATTGGTGCAAGAGGGAGGGATTTAGATCTTTTGCACGTCGGGGCCGGTTCTGGGGAAGGTGGGACTTGCTCAAGCGGGACGGCTTGCACTCAGGCAGGACAGGAACTGATGACCTCACAGGGGCATCTGCTAGTCCTGTTGTGGAGCATTTAAACTGGAATGGCAGGGGGTTGGGAACCTGAGCGGAGAGACTGAGGAGGAGGAAACAAGTATCGAAGCGAAAGACAGGAAACAATAAAATGTAAGGCATAGAAATCATGGGAAAGAAACAAATAGGGCCACAGTGTAAAAGAATGAGAAGATGACTAACAATGTTAAAAAGACAAGCCTAAAGGCGCTGTATCCCAATGTGTGGAGCATTCACAATAAGGTCGTGTTAACCATGCAAATAGATATAAATAGATACAATACAGTTGCAATTATGGCGACATGGATGCCGGGTGACCAAGGATGGGTACTGAACATTCAAAGGCATCAAATATTTAGGAAGGACAGGCAAAAGGGGAAAGGAAGTGGAGAAGCGTTGTTAGTAAAAGAGAAAATCAATGCAATAGTGAGGAAGGATATTAGCTCAGAGAATCCCAATGGAATCTGTATGGGTGCAGTTCAGAAACACTAAGGGGCAGAACACGTTGGTGTTGGTTCTATATAGACCCCCAAACAGCAGTGGTGATGTCGAGGATGATACTAAACAGGAAATTACCAATGCATGCAATAAGGGTGCCACTGTAATTTTGGGTTACTTTGATCGACACATAGATTGGAAACAACAAAGTAGCAAAAATATTGCGGAGGAGAAATTCCTGGAGTACGTACATGATGTTTTTTAAGGAACAATACTTTGAGGAACCAACGAGAGAACAGGCCATCCTTTACTGGATACTGTGTAATGAGAAAGGATTAGTCAAAAATCTTTTTGAGTGGGGTCCCTTGTGGAAGAGCGACGTTAACATGTTCGAATTGTTGATTAAGGTGGAGAGTGAGAAGGTTGATTCCGAGACCAGTGTCCTGAAACTAAATAAAGGTAATTATGAAGGTATGAGGGACGAGTTGGCTATGATTGATTGGGGACCGTTACTTAAAGGATATATAGTATTGGAGGACAGATGGTGTAACCCCACTATTTAAAAAAAGGAAGTGGAGTGAAAACAGGGAATTATAAACCAGTTAGCCGGACATCAATAGTTTGGAAAATGCAAGAGTCCATTATAAAAGATGGAATAGCAGAGCATTTGTAAAGTAATGACCGGATCGGACAAAGTCAACATTGTTTTACAAAAGCGAAATCATGCTTGACAAATCTACCGGAAGTTTTTGAGTATATAACTAATAGAATAGGTAAGGGAGAAGCAGTGGATGTGGTGTACTTGGACTTTCAGAAGGCTTTCGATCAGATCCCACATAAAAGATTAGCGTGTAAAATTAAAGCACATGGGATTGGGGGAATGGCACTGACATGGATGGAGAACTGGATGGCTGAGAGGAAACAAAGAGTAGGAATAAACGGGTCGTTTTCTGAGTGGCAGGCAGTGACTCGCGGGTCAGCGCAGGGATCAGTGCTAGGACCCCAGCTATTCACAGTATATATTAACGACATAGATGAGGAATTAAATGTAATATATCCAAGTTTTCAGACGACACAAAACTGGATGGGAGTGTAAACTATGAGGAGGATGCAGAGAAGCTCCAGTGCAATTTCGACATGTTGAGTGAGTGAGTAAATACATGGCAGATGCAGTATAATGTGGATAGATGCAAGGCTATCCACTTTGGTGGCAAAAACAGGAAGGCATATAGATTGGGAAAGCGGGAGGTGCAGCGAGACCTCAGTGTCCTTATGCACCAGTTGCTGAAAATAAGCATGCAGGTGCAGCAGGCACTTAAGAAGGCAAATGGTATATTGGAATTCACAGCGACAAGATTCGAGCACGTGAGCAAGGAGGTACTGTTGCAATTACACAAGTCCACGTGCTGGGCGGCACAGTGGCGCAGTGCTTAGCACCACAACCTCACAGCTGCAGCGACCTGCGTTCAGTTCTCGGTATTGCCTGTGTGGAGTTTGCAACTTCTCCCTGTGAAAGTATGGGTTTCCGCCGTGTGTTCCAGTTTCATCCCACGGCCAAAGCCTTGCAAGGTGATAGTAAATTGGCCGTTGTAAATTGACTCGAGTGTAGGTAGGTGTTCGGAGAATGGTGAGGATGTGGTTGGAAATATGGGGTGAATGTAGGATTAGTATAAATGGGTGGTTGTTGGTCGGCGCAGACTCGGTGGGCTGAAGGGCCTGTTTCAGTGCTGTATCTCTCAACAAATAAAAAAGAAAAAAGTCTTTGGTGAGCACACATCTGGAGTATTGTGTGCAGTTTTGGTCTTCTAATCTGAGGAAGGGTGTTCTTGCTATGGAGGCAGTGCAGCGAAGGCTCACCACACTGATTCCTGGGATGACAGGGCTAAGGTCTGAAGAGAGATTGTGTCGATTAGGCTTGTAGTTGCTAGAGTTCAGAAGAATGAGAGGGGTTCTCATGGAAACCTACAACATCCTAACTGGACTGGATAGTCTAGATGCAGGAAGGATGTTCCGAATTGTGGGGAGTCCAGGACCAGGTGTCCATGTCAATAGATTGATAGTAAGCCATATTGGACTGAGAGCAGGAGAGATTTCTTCACTCAGTGAGTGGTAAACCTGTGGAATTATCTCCCAAAGAAAGTAGTTGAGGACAACTCATTGAATATATTCAAGAAAGAGTTCGATATAGTTCTCAGGGCTTATGGGATGAAGGGAAACGGGGAGAAAGCGGGAAAAGGTTACTGAGTTTGGATGCTCGGCCATGATCATATTGAATGACGGAGGAAGGCCGAATGGCCTACTCCTGCTCCTATATTTCTATGTTTCTACGTTTATTCCATCACTTTGCTGATGACTGACAGCACACTGATCTGTTCGCAATTAACCTGGTTCAGTTGTTCCTGCTTTTTGTGGAGAGGACATAGCGGGACAGTTTTCCACATTGATGCGTAGCTGCCAGTGTTGTAACTTTTCTAGAACGGCATTTAGGGACGTAGCCAGTTACATATGAACATACGAACATGCAAATTAAGACAGGAGTAGGCAATTCGGTCCCAAGAGCCAGCTACGCCATTCAATACGATCATCGCTGATAGATTTGTATCCTCAACTCCACATTCCCGCCTACCCTGAATAACATTTTACCCTCTTGTTTATCAAGAATCAATCTATCTCCACCTTGTAAATATTTAAAGACTCTGCCTCTGAGACCTTTTGAAGAAGAGTTCGAAAGACTCACGACCCTTTGTGAGGAAACAAAATCCTCATCTGTGCATTAAATTCGGCGGCACAGTGGCGCAGTGGTTAGCACAGCAGCCTCCTAGTTCCAGCGACCCGGGTTCAATTCTGGGTACTGCCTGTGTGGAGTTTGCAAGTTCTCCCTGTGTCTGCGTGCGTTTCCTCCGGGTGCTCCGGTTTCCTCCCACAGCCAAAAGACTTGCAGGTTGGTAGGTAAATTGGCCATTATAAATTGCTCCTAGTATAGGTAGGTAGTAGGGAAATATAGGGATAGGTGAGGATGTGGTAGGAATATGGGATTAGTGTAGGATTAGTATAAATGGGTGGTTAATTGTTGGCACAGACTCGGTGGGCCGAAGGGCCTGCTTCAGTGCTGTATATTTAAAATCGAAATCTAAATGGGCGTCCCCTTATTTATAAACAGTGATCCTTGTCCTAGATTCTCCCACAAGAGGAAACATCATTTCCACATCCACTCTGTCAAGACCCCTCAGAATCTTTTATGTTTCCATCAAGTCGCCTCTTGCTTTTCTTAAATCCAGCGGATACAAGCCTATCTGTCTAACCATTCTTCATTACATAACCCACCCATTCTTGTAAACCTTCTTTGAACTGCTTCCAATGTATTTCCATACTTCCTTAAATAAGAAGACGAATACTGTACACAGCAATGCAGATGTGGTCTCACCAATGTCCTGTATAGCTGAAGAATAACATCCCTACTTTTGTATGCAATTCCTTTCGCAATAAATAATAAAAGTATTTAGCTTTCCTTATTAATTGCTATACCTGAAAACTAACCTTTTGTGATTCATGCAAGAGGACACCCATAGCACTTTGCAATTTCTCATCATTTAGATAAATAATTATTTTTATTCAACCTGCCTAAATGGCCAATTTCACATTTTTTCTCGTTAACTCCATTTGTCGGATATTTTCCCACTTATTCAACCTATCTATATCCCTTTGTCGCCGCCTTATCTGCTGTTCACAACTTATTTTCCTACCTATCTTTGTGTCACCAGCAAATTCAGCAACCATATTATCGGACCCTTGATCCAAGTCATTTATATAAATTGTAAAAAGGTGAGGCCGTTCACTGATTCCTGTGGTGCACCATTCGTTCCAACTTGCCAACCAGAAAAAAGACACATTTATGCTACTCTATGTTTCCTGTTGGCTTACCAATCTTCTATCCATGTCATTGTGTTTCCCCTACTCTATGAACATTTATATTCCACAGAAACTTTTGATGTGGCACCTTATCAAAGGCCTTCTGCAAATCTAAGTACAGTGCAACCACAGGTTCCCCTTTATCCACAGTACGTGTTATTACTTCAAAGAATGCCATTAAATTGGTTAAACAAGTTTTCCCTTTCACCAAACTATGTTGACGCTGCCTGATTCCGTTGAACTTTTCTAAGTGCCATCAATAACGTCTTCAAGAATCACGTATAACATCTTCCCTATGTCAGATGTTAAGTTAATTGGCAGTTACTTTCCTGCTTTCTGTCTCCTTCCTTTTTTGAATAAATGACTTAAGTTGGAATTTTCCAGTATAATGTAAACTTCTCCGAATGAAGGGAATTTTGGGAAATCTGAATCAACGCATCGATGATCTCACCAGCCACTTCTTTTAATGACCCTAGGATGAAGACCATCATGGCCCGAGGACTTGCCAGTCTGCAAGTCCAACAATTTGCTCTGCACCACTCCCCTGGTGATTGTAATGTAACGTTCTTCCCTCCCTTCCATTTCATTATTTACAGTTAGTTCCAGGATGCTGCTTCTATCTTCTATTGTGAAGACCAATGTAAAGTATCTGTTCAAGTCATCTGCCATCTCTTTATTTTCCCTTATTGCTTCCCTATACACACTTACCATCGGACCAACGATCTTTTGGTTAAATCTTTTCTTTAACAAAAAGATACTCTTGTTATCTGTCTAATATTTGTCGTCATTTTTCTCTTGTACACTAATCTTTCCCTCCTTATTAATCTTTTAGACGTTCTTTGCTGCTTTTTATATTCTGTCCAATCTTCTGACCTGTTGCCCAATTGTGCGCAATTATGTTTTTTTCTTTCAGTTTGATGCTAACTTTAACTATTTTTGTTAACCACGGATGGTGGGTCCTCCCATTTGAATTTTTCATTCTCGCTGGAATGTATCTATTCTGTATACTTTGCAATATCACCTTGAAGGTCTGCAACCGCATCTCCCTTGACCTACCCTTAATCCTCTTTGCCAGTTCACCTTTTCTAGCTCTGTTTCTAGGCGCTCTTACTTCGCTTATTCCGTTTACCCAAAGTTAATCCTGACAATGCAGCCGGCCGCTGACGTCATCAGTCGAAGCCAAATGGGCTCATGTTACCTGCGCATGCGTGGCGTTCTGACTTGTCAGGACTGGTTACTGCATGCACCCACAACTTTATCACGAAACGTGTACATTTTCGTGCAACACGCCCGGTCTGCCCCACTCCCCCACCATCCCCCCTACCCCGCCGCTCTTCCGGCCGCTCTGCTCGATCCCCTACCCCGCCTCACTCCCCCCACCACCTGCTTTCTCCCTCATCCTTCCAGACGCCAGCTCGAGGCGGCGCCACATCCCTCCTCTCCGCCGCGGGCTCCTGTATCGCTTGATTCTTAGGGTGGTGCGGTGCGGGAAGGAAACAGGGGGCAGGGAGCGAGCGGCCAGAGTGGAATGGCACGGAAAACAATTAAAATTGTGCAGCACTGTCAGAGGTGCTGTACTTTGGATTTCCATTGCGTGCTGCCAAATGTTTACTTTGTCATTCTCTGATTTTTGGAGCAACAGCATCTTTAGTCCTGGCAGCTGCCTTCAGGTCGCAGACTGTGACGGTTCAGTGGAACAGAATGCATTTGCGCATGTTGCTGTACAGTGACAACTAGTGGTTGCGTTGTCATCAAATGCAGCCAAGTTTAAAATAATAGTCATGAACCCACTCTTCTCTCGATCAAGCTGAATGTAAAATTCAATCATAACATGCTCGCTGCTGCCTAGTGGCCACTTCACGATGAGGTCATTAATTAATCCTATCTCGTTGCACAATACCTGGTCCAGTATAGCCTGCTCTCTAGTTGACTCCTGAATGCGCTGTTCTAAGAAACTGTCCTGATGACATTCGATGAACTTCCCATCTAGGATAGCTTTCCCATTTGATTTCTTTTCCCCAATCTATATGCCGATTATTTTCTGCCTTAATTATCGCATACCATTACGACAAGCACCTATTATTTATTTCTTTATAGACCGGCCTACATTGTGGTTCCAGTTAGGAGGCCTGTCCAACACCCCCACAAGTTACTTTTTGCCTTTACAATTTTTCATCTCCACCCAAACCGCAACTACATTCTGGTTTCCTGAACATAGGTCAAAAATCTCACATGTTCTGATATCATCATTAATTAACAGAGTTATCCCTCCACGTTTTCCTAACGTCCTGTCCTTCCTAAATGACATGTACACTTCAATATTCACATCCCAGGCCATGTCATCCTGCAGCCATGTCGACATAAAGGTTATCAGATTTTACTTATTTATTTCCATTTGCGATAACAGTTAATCTGTTTTGTTTTGGATGGTATGTGTATTTCGATACAGAGACTTTAGTTTTGTCTTGTTATTATTTTTGTAAAGTCTATCCTTGTCTGCTGATTTAAGCTTTGATTTGTCCTTCCTGTCCCTTCCTGTCACGGTCTATCTATCTTTTCCATACACATTCCTTTCTCTCTTGCCTTGCCTCTACTCTTTGATTCAGCACATCTTCCGTTTCCTCCACTCTTTAATTTGGAACCCTCTCTGCTTTGCTGGGTTATCGGTTCACTAGAGCACTGGACAAAGCATAGTTCAGGTGTAGGCTGTCCCTCTTACCCCGTTCTGGTGCGAGTGCCCACGAATAGGATACAACTTCACCCACAGTCTTTGACCCACACATTCATTCCACTACTCTCATTTGCCTTGCTTCTGTTTGCACATGGCACAGGTAATATGCATGAGATTATTACATTTTCGGTTCTGTTTTGTAATTTGTTGCCTAACTCCTCGTACTGACTGAGCAGAAGCTCTTTCCTTGCCCTCCTCATGTTCTTAGTACCTACATGGACCACGATCACTGGATCCTCCCCCTCCCACTTTAACTTCATGTCCAGCCCTGAGCAGAGTCCAGAATCCTGACACCGGCAGACAACATCGCCTTCTGAACTCTCCCTCTTTACTGCAGAAAACAATGTCCATCCCACACACTATACTCTCCTCTTCTGCAACTACATTTGATTTTGCTCCCGCCACTTGAACGGCTTCCTGTTCCATGTTGCCATGCTCAGCCTGCGAATCCACATCCAACCCTCTCTTCTGTCTCTCCAAGCTGCAAGCACCTCGAACTTGTTGCACAATTGCTGAGGCTGAGGCTCCGCCACTGCTACATTCCTGACCCCCTTCCATGTCTGACTCGCAGTCACAGTTTCCTGCCCTTGATGACTGACCAAAATAGGTGACCATATCCGAAGGGACTGCCTTCTGGAACAAAGTGTCCAGGTAACTTTTCCCTTCAATGATACATCGCAGTATCTGCAGCTTGACCGCCAGCTCTTTGACTTTGAGCCATAGCTCCTCACGCTGCAGACACGTATGACAGAAGTGGTTGCCATGGATTTCCCACATACTGCAGCCGTGACATACCACTTTTCTTGTAATCTTTAGTGCTAATTTAATAACATTGATTTCCCATTAATTAATTTGTAGCCTCCCCCCATAACCGAACTACATCACTTAAGACACTCCCTCTTCACACTCTGTGCCCTCCAGCAGCACTCAATGGAAACGCCAGCTCTGAGACTCCACTGAATTTACACTCTCTGAAAAGAATGATCTGTCAGCTTTACTGGAGCTCAGAAAGCAGTTTAAGCTGGCTACCTAATTAACTAGTTACAGCTTCACTTCGAGAGCTTGCACATCCCTGGATAAAATTGGAAGAAACCTCACTTGCCTCTTAACTTAACCAGTAATTTCAATTAATTGCCAAATGTAAACACAATAAAAACTGTACTTTAAAGAGTTTAAGCCTCAAAAATACTCACTTACCAAACTCCCTTCTTTACAATCTGTGCCCTCCTCCAACACTCAGTCGAGGCCAAAGGGCTGCAAAGATTTCTAAATTGCCATCAATTGTTATGAAGGACATTGAGGGCTACAAAGGATTAAAAAGTATTGGAAAGGAGTTACGAAAGGAAGTTAAAGAATTTTGAACGATTCCAAAGGATTATACATGATTTGAAGGATTCTGAAGTTTAACCATGCTTTAGAAAGCTTTTAGCTACTATCAAGTGTTATGCTGTGCTATAACTATTTATGAAAGATTATGAAGTGTCATTAAAGTTTACCATGTGCTATGAAGTGGCTGAAGGGCTATGAAGGATTATAAAGAATTTTAAAGGATGGTAAAGAATTATAAAGGCTAACAAAGTGTTATAAAGTGTCATAATGCGTGATAAAGAATTACAAAGAGTTACAAAGAATTATAAAGTGTTCTAATGTGTTGTCAATGATGATGAAGAATTCAGGCTGAAGATTCCCACTATTTTTTCTCTTTGAATTGTTTTCATCCTAGTTGCTTTGGAGACGGCTGGTAGGTCGGGCCGCTCCTGACGGATTACGCTCGCGTTGTCGCTCTGCTCCAATGCATGAGCACGGTGGGCGGGGCTGGGGACCTCAGACCCCACCCCCTGTCCCTTCTGCCTTCATCATTGGGAACAGGCAGCGCCCCCACTCTGGTCGCCAAGGGAACAGTACTCACCCCGACTCTCCCTTAACCAGAGGAAAAAGAACCTGCACCAACTACCCTTCACCTTGTGAACAGACCCTGCCCCTGCTGTGACAGACCCAGCCCCCGGCTGTTTGAAAATGTGAAATAAAATGAGAATCTTTTAGAAACTGTCAGTGATTACAGTCCCTCTTATCATTGAATGAACTTAACAATTCGCATAAAGGGATATTTCAGCATTTTCTTCAACTGCTCTCTGAACTGAGTCTGGGTCACGGCGTACATCACAGTGTTTGTGCAGCAGCTAAGGGGCTGCAGCATGAAGGCCACTTCCCGCACAGAACCAGGAATTGCGGCCACGGACCCAGAATGAAAGTTCATATACCGTATTCTGGTGCATATCAAAACCACCATTAACATTGCCCACAAAAGTAGGAAATTGGCTGAGATAACTAACACTAAAATGATAGATTTCCGTCGGCTCTCCATCTCTGGGTCTCTCGCACTCTTGGCACTGCTGTGCGTCCAGAGTCTCCTGCGCCCTCTGCTGCTGACCAAAATGTGTCTGATAGTGAGAGCATTTAACAGCAGAATCACCACAAATGGGACCCCCGGGGTCAGAATGTTATGGAGGAACTCGATTGCTGCCCAGACCAGAGAGAAGCGAGCATCATCTGTTATTTCACAAAACCAGGGTTGGTTGTACAAAATATACTGACCTGTTAACATAAAATACCAGAGAATGTTCTTTAAACAGCTCAGCACATCACTGTTCCCAGAACCACAGCTGCCGTTTTCTCGGTGCAATACTTTATTTTCATCTTCTGGCAGCAAATGGCCACAAATCGATCAAAGGTGAAAGTGACGGTGAACCAGACAGAACAGTCTGTGGCTGTATAAAGTAGGATGGCATGGATATTGCAAACGTGGATGGACTCCCGGAAATAAAACTGTTCATGGTAAACAACGGGAATGTGCCTCAGTATCACGTCGAATATAATGACCAGTAGATCCGCTGCTGCCATGGCCACCAGATAGTGAGTGACACATTTGGAAAGACCACACTTGCCTCGAGCCAGGATCCCAATCGTCGCCAATTTTACTGTGAAGAAGGAAATAAATAGGCAAATTATTTATCAGCCTGGGAGTAAATTTACCAGTTTGATTGAGGACTGACTGAGATTTTCAGATGTGTTACTGTGTCCTGCGATTCATTGATTGACAATGAAGCAAAAAATGAGAATACCTGTGACAACTAGGAAGGAGGGAGAGATTAAAAGACAAAAGGGTGATGCTGAAGTTGTTCAACTCAACGCTGATTATAATCCTGCCCATCCGGCCTGTCCCTGCCTGGTTTCACGACTGTTCTGTCTCAAGGAACTCGCAGTCCTGACAAAGGGTCAGTGACCTAAACGATTAAGTCTGTTTCTCCCACCACAGATGCTACCAGACGTTCTCAGCATCTCCAGCACTTTCTGTGTTTTTTTTAATTTCAGCTTTCCAGCATCTGCTGCACTTTGGTCCTGTACAGAACGTTCAGTGCTGGATTGACTGAGAGATTCCCTCGCCTGTGATAGGGTCCCCATGGCAGGACAAAAAGGTGAACGAAACCCCGCCGCGGTCTTTTGGACCATCCCACAGCTCAGTTGAGCGGCACTAGGGCAATTAACTGCCTGGTGCCTGGTCCCAGTCTATTTAATCATGGAGATCCCGCCTGCTTAAACGAGTTAAACAGTCACAGGACCAATAGCTCAGTACTATTGGCAATGCCACTGGAAGCAGTGGAGCTGATGGTACTACAGCAGGCCTGTGATGACAACCATCACTGGAGACCAGACTCCAGATAAATGCGTCAGCAACACTGCGACCCATCCGGTAGTGGCGCCACTAACGACTCTGCATTCCTGTTACTCCTTCCGAAGTGAATCACCTCACACTTTCCCGCATTAAACTCCATTTGCCATCTCTCAGCCCAGCTCTGCAGCTTATCTATGTCCCTCTGTAACCTACAACATCCTTCGGCACTATCCACAACTCCACCGACCTTCGTGTCATCCGCAAATTTATGAACCCACCCTTCCACACGCTCATCCAGGTCATTTATAAAAATGACAAACAGCAGTGGCCCAAAAACAGATCCTTGCGGTACACCACTAGAAACTATACTCCAGGATGAACATTCACCATCAACCACCACCCTCTGTCTTCTTTCAGCTAGCCAATTTCTGATCCAAAGCACTAATTCACCTTCAATCCCATACTTCTGTATTTTCTGCAATAGCCTGCCGTGGGGAACTTTATCAAACGCCTTACTGAAATCCATATAGACCACATCCAAGGCTTTACCCTCATCCACCTGTGTGGTCACCTTGTCAAAAAACTGAATAAGGTTTGTGAGGCACGACCTACCCTTCACAAAACCGTGCTGACTATCTCTAATGAACTTATTCTTTTCAAGATGATTATAAATCCTATCTCTTATAATCTTTTCCAACATTTTACCCACAACCGAAGTAAGGCTCACAGGTCTATAATTACCAGGGCTGTCTCTACTCCCCTTCTTGAACAATGGGACAACATTTGCTATCCTCCAGTCTTCCAGCACTATTCCTGTCGACAATGACGACATAAAAATCAAGGACAAAGGCTCTGCAATCTCCTCCCTGGCTTCCCAGAGAATCCTAGGATAAATCCCATCTGGCCCAGGGGACTTATCGATTTTCACACTTTCCAAAATTGCCAGCACCTCCTCCTTGTGAACCTCAATCCCATCGAACCTAGCTGTCTGTATCTCAGTATTCTCCTCGACAACATTTTCTTTCTCGACTGTAAACACTGACAAAAAATATTCATTTAACACTTCCTCTATCTCCTCCGATTCCACACACAACTTCCCAATACTATCCTTGATTGGCCCTAACCTATCTCTAGTCATTCTTTTGTTCCTGATGTACCTATAGAAAGCCTTAGGGTTTACTTTGATCCTATCCGCCAATGACTTTTCGTGTCCTCTCCTTGCTCTTCTTATCTCTCGCTTTAGATCATTCCTGGCTAGCTTGTAACTCTCAAGCGCCCTAACTGAGCCTTCACGTCTCATCCTAACATAAGCCTTCTTCTTCCTCCTGACAAGCTCTTCAACTTCTTTACTCAACCACGGCTCCCTCGCTCAACAACTTCCTCCCTGTTGACAGGTACATACTTATCAAGTACACACAGTAGCTGCTCCTTGAATAAGCTCCACATTTCGATTGTGCCCATCCCCTGCAGTTTCCTTCCCCATCCTACGCCTCCTAAATCTGGCCTAATCGCATCATAATTTCCTTTCCCCCAGCTATAATTCTTGCCCTGCTCTATATGCCTGTCCCTGCCCATCGCTAAGGTAAACCTAACCGAATTGTGATCACTATCACCAATGTGCTCACCAACTTCTAAATCTAACACCTGGCCGGGTTCATTACTCAGTACCAAATCCAATGTGGCATCGCCCCTGGTTGGCCTGCCTGCATGCTGTGTCACAAAACCCTCCTTCACACACTGGACAAAAACAGACCCATCTAAAGTACTCGAACTATAGTATTTCCAGTCAATATTTGGAAAGTTAAAGTCCCCCATAACCACTACCCTGTTACTCTCGCTCCTGTCAAGAATCATCTTTGCTATCCTTTCGTCTACATCTCTGGAACTATTTGGAGGTCTATAGAAAACTCCCAACAGGGTGACCTCTCCTCTCCTTTTTCTAACCTCGGCCCAGACTACCTCAGTAGACGAGTCCTCAAACGTCCTTTCTGCCGCTGTAATACTTTCCTTGATTAACAATGCCACACCGCCCCCCCCTCTTTACCCCTCTTCTCTGTTCTTAGTGAAACATCTAAATCCCGGAACCCGAAACATCCATTTCTGTCCCTGCTCTACCCATGTCTCTGAAATGGCCACAACATCGAGATCCCAGTTACCAACCCATGCTGCAAGCTCACCCACCTTATTCCGGATGCTCCTGGCGTTGCAGTAGACACATTTCAAACCAAGCTCTTGCTTGCCAGTGCCCTCTTGTGTCCTTATAACCTTATCTCTGTCCTCACTACTCTCAACATCCTGCACACTGGAACTACAATTTAGGTTCGCATCCCCCTGCTGAATTGGTTTAAACCCCCCCCCCCCCCCCCCGCAGTGTACTAGCAAATCTCCCCCCCGCCCTCCCAGGATATTGGTCCCCCTCTGGTTCAGGTGAAGACCATCCTGTTTGTAGAGGACCCACCTACCCCAGAACGAGCCCCAATAATCCAGGAAACCAAAACCCTCCCTCCTACACCATCCCTGCAGCCACGTGTCCAACTCCTCTCTCTCCCTATTCCTCACTTCGCTAGCATGTGGCACGGGCAACAACCCAGAGATAACAACTCTGTTTGTTCTCACTCTAAGCTTCCACCCTAGCTCCCTGAATTTCTGCCTTAATGCCCCATCTGTCTTCCTACCTCTGTCGTTGGTGCCGATGTGTACCACGACTTGGAGCTGCTCCCCCTTCCCCTTGAGGATCCCAAAAACACGATCCGAGACATCACGTACCCTGGCACCTGGGAGGCAACACACCAACCGTGAGTCTCTCTCGTTCCCACAAAACCTCCTATCTTTTCCCCTAACTATGGAGTCCCCAATGATTAATGCTCTGCTCCTCTTACCCCTTCCCTTCTGAGCAACAGGGACAGACTCTGCGCCAGAGACCTGTATCCCATTGCCTACCCCTGGTAAGTCGTCTCCCCCAACAGTATCCAAAACGGGATACCTGTTGTTGAGGGAAACGGCCACAGGGGATCCCTGCACTGCCTGCTGTTTCCCTCTCCTTCCCCTGACGGTAACCCATCTACCTTCTTCTTTTACCTGAGGTGTGACTGCCTCCCGATAACTCCTCTCAATAATCCCCTCCGCCTCCCGAATGATCCTAAGTTCCTCCAGCTCCAGCTCCAGTTCCCAAACGCGGTCCTCGAGGAGCTGGAGCTGGGTGCACTTACCGCAGATGCAGTCAGCAGGGACACCCTTGGCGACCCTTAGCTCCCACATTCTGCAGGAGGAACATTCAACTGCCTTAACCTCCATTCCCACTATTCTAAATTCCCAGGTTTTTAACCAATCACATGATAAAACAAGATGAGAAATAGAAAAAGCCTTACCTTACCTACCGAGTCCATTTTTTTGGTAAGAGGAGGAGGGCGGGTGGGAGACACGACAAGAGTAGTGTCTCGTGTTCAGAAACAGCCCAAATATATAGGTTTCTACTTACCCAGCAGTCCCTGCTCCACCGAAACTCCCGATGAAATTGACTTCCCAGCTGTTCACTCCTCGCTCGCAATGCCTGTGCTCCTGGAAAAGCTGCACAACGAAAAGCTGCACAAAGACATCTATCATCTCCCGGAAGTATCGATGAACAGTATACAGTGATACGTTGGATACGTTGCCGGTTCCTGCATGGATAGCTCCTGGTGCAGAGAAGTTCAATGAAACTGTAACATTAAAGGCCACTGGCCACGCCATCATTGCCCTGGTGCGCTTATCTAGCTCGTGTTGTAGGAAGTGCAATAGTTCTGTGACTACCTCCTTATTGAATCAGATTTGCCTCACGCACTCATCCTGGGTTTGTTGTAGGTAGAGCATTTGCTCTTGGCTAAGGCTGGGTAGTTAGGGAAGATTCCTCCTCCTCCTCCCCCTCATTCTTTGCAGAGAATCTTCTCTTTGCAACCTTTGCTCCATTCGGTGATCAGACCAAGATGCACTGAGTCATACCTCGTCCAGAACTGAGTCACCAAATCCTCTGGCCTCCATTCGTGTGTGCAGCAGGTCACAACAACTAATAACACTGCCCCGCCCCTCCCCACCCCCCGCCACCCAGTGCAAGAAACAACATTCACAGAACATCCACCAGCTTTTCCATTGCGGAAGTAAGGCAACAACCCCTCACCTGCATGCTGAATGTCTGGACCTTATAAATAACGCTAGAAGCGGTATTCCTGGTGCTTCTAAAAGCATTTTCACCTGAGACTGAATAACACACGTGGTCAGTGGACACACAGAGATCAAGCTTCCAAGACGTGTATCAACGCTGCAAGAATCCACTGCCCAACATGGAGCAGAACATGGGACATTGCGGTAGAGGCTGGCAGATTCTCCCATACATTTGTGTAGTTTCTGGTTTTGCAGCACTGGCATCAGTGGCTCTATGGAACCCAAAACAACGGTCAGGGAGAGATAAAGAGGGAAACAAATTCTCTTTGAAAAGAGAATTGATGAATGCGTAAAGGGGGACAACTTGTAGGAATGTAGGGAGCGGATAGGGGAAGAGGATTAATTAGAGGGGGAGGCCATGGATGGATTCAAACACAAGACTGAGAGTATTAAAACTGAGGTTCTGCTGGATGGGGAACCATTGTAGTTCAGTCAGCTCAGAAGTGATTGTCGATTGGGATTTGTTGTATCTGGGATACGAGCAGTGCAGTGTTGGCTGGGCTGTGATTTATGAAGGTTGTATCTGGGAGGATTGACCAGAAACTGAACTGGAGCAGCCATATAAATTTTCTTGGCTACAAGAGAAGGTCAAAGGCTCGGGATTTGCGGAGAGCAACTCGTCTCCTGACTCCCAAAACATGTCCATCACTTGCAAGGCACAAGTCAAGAGTGTAGTGCAGTTCTTTCCAATTGCCGGATTGGTGCGGCTCCAACAACATTCAAGAAGCTCATCAACATCCCGGACAAAACAACACAGGCGGTACACTGGCGCAATGGTTAGCACCGCAGCCTTACAGCTCCAGCGACCAGGCTTCAGTTCTGGGTACTGCATTGTGTGGAGTTTGAAAGTTCTCCTTGTGACTGCGTGGGTTTCCGTTGGGTGCACCCGTTGGGTTTCTTGCATGTTGATAGGTAAATTGCCAAAGCCTTGCGGGTTGTTAGGTAAATTGGCCCATGTAAATGTCCCCGAGTGTAGGTAGGAGAATGGTGGGGATGTGGCAGGGAATAGCGGATTCATGTAGGATTAGTATAAATGGGTGGTTGTTGGTCAGCACTGACTCGGTGGGCTGAAGGGCCTGTTTCAGTGCTGTATCCCTAAATCAGAAATAAATAAACCTGCTTGATTGATATCCCATCCAAAAACATTCGTTCCCACCACCACTGACACACAGTGGCATTTGAGTGCACCATCGACATGATGCACTGCAGCAACACACCAACGCTCCTTAGACAGCGCCTTCCAAAACCACGACCTCTACCAACGAGAAGAACAAGGGCAGCAAATGCATGGAAATATCACCACCTGCAGGTTCCTCTCCAAGCCACACACCATCTTGACTTAGAGCTATATCACCGTTCCTTCACTGTCACTGTGTCAAAATCCTGAAACCTTCCTTTCTAACAGCACTGTGGATGTACCTACCTCACATGGACTGCAGCAAGTCAACCCACAACCACCAACTGAAAGCCAGTTTGGGATGGGTGATATATGCTAGCCTAGCCAGTGACGCCCGCATCCAATGAGTAAATAAAAACATAAATAAATATGAAGCTTAAATGAGAAGAAGAGTAATTCTGTGAAATGTGGTCTGCACATATAATGCATCACTTTTAAAGATCTCATAGCTGCATATAGAGTCTTTACAGAGACACCAACAGTAGTAAAGATGAGAGTATGTTAGAAGAACAGTTAGCAAAGTTTTTTTAGATTTCAGGCAAAATGCAGAGACTGACCAGGAATAGCAACAACAAGTAGGGCAGAGTAAATGACAGGAGAAGTAATGCAGTTGAAGATGGTTTATAAATTCAATAGTTGGATATCGAAGCTTACTAGGGACAGCAACAATAGCCAGGATGGGGTAATAAAAGTACTGAATAATCGCAAGTGAGAGCAAAATCCGCCAGTTTAAAGATAGTTGATCATAGTATGCAGAAAGATAGACAATCTCCCAGGAGAAACTCCTGTCTATTGTTGTAGCATTCCGATCTATTGTTTTCAGATTATGACCCATTCTTGTAACACTCCAATCTATCGTTCTCAGATTTTGACCCATTGTTGCAGCATTCCAATCTATTTTTCCCAGACTCAAATGTATTCGCTCCGTGTCTCTGATGCCAATGATCTCTATTGGTGCCAGAGGTGATGTTCGCTCCAACACGATGGGGTAACACATTGAAAGGAGTCCTT
Source organism: Heterodontus francisci (assembly GCF_036365525.1). Taxonomy (NCBI): domain Eukaryota; kingdom Metazoa; phylum Chordata; class Chondrichthyes; order Heterodontiformes; family Heterodontidae; genus Heterodontus; species Heterodontus francisci. Next base: position 8,154,586 of record NW_027140919.1, read on the forward strand.
TATTAAAAGAAGTGGTGAAATCTCCAGTGACATTATTTGGGTCCATGGAGGCTGACATTAATCACAGTCACTGAACAGACAGGTGCAGTTAACTCCTTCCATTCAAACACAGCTTGAATCACAATAAAATGGTGCTAGAGGGCTGGGGGAGGCAAGTGTTAAACCCTCTTTTAAATAGTGGAGATGTGATAAACCATGTAATTAGAGGCCTATCAGGCAAACCTCGGTGAAATGTTGGGGACATCCTTCCAGTCTATAATCTGAGATTATAAATGAGAAGCAACACAGATATGTTAATGGTAAATCATGTCTGCCAATGGCCGTATCGTCCTTTGCTGATGCATTGGAGAGAGTTGATGAGGATTGCACGGTTGATGCTTTTTATTTGGACTATAAAAAGCCGTGGAATCAACTAACATTTAATAAAGCCATTTGGGAACTCTGAACCTCGTGGATTAAAGGGGTAGTGGGAGCATGGAGATGATATCAGCTGAATAACATAATGCAGAGAGAAGCGGTGAACGTTTGTTGTTCGGACACTCGAGGGTAGAGCATAGAGTATGGAGTGGCGTTGCCCAGGCGTCAGTACTAGAAGCACTGCCTAGACTTATATATAACGGGTATAATTTCAAATTCCTCAGTCGATATGAAAAAACAATGCGAATGAAATGTGGTAAGAGGGAGGATGAGATCCTGAAAGCAGATTTTAGGGAGCTAAGAAGGATATGAAAAAGCAGGACCTCAAAAGCAGTAATCTCAGGATTCCTCCCAGTCCCACGTGCAACTGAGTATAGGAGTGGAAGACTTCAGCGATTGAACACGTGGCAGGATAACTGGTGTAAGAGGGAGGGCATCAGATTTCTACGACATTGGAACACCTTCTGGAGCAGGTGGGACTTGTGCATGATGGATGGGTTGAATCTTAGCATTACGAGGACAAATATTCTGGCAAGGTGATTTGTTAGTGTTATTGAGGAGGGTTGAAACCAAATTGTCAGGGGGATGCGAACCTGAGAGGGAGCTCAGATTGGAGAAAGTTATACTGGTAACTTGTCAGGGGTGTAGTAGGCAGGAGCAAGTATCAGAGAGCACTGCCAAAGAGTTCAGAATACTCGGGTAGATAGATAGCACAAGAGTAGCGAATTGTACATTATTAGGTGGGGTCAGAGTAACGGAGAAAGTAAGAAAGACTGTATCAGGGTTAATGTGCATGCATGTGAATATACGGAGTGTGCTTAATAAGACTGGCGAGGTATAGGCGCAGATTTCCATTTGGAAATATGATGTTGTGGCTATAACAGAGACCTGGCCCTAAGAGGGGCAGAACTGGGTGTTAAATATACCTGGATAACAGGTGTTCAGGAAAGGTAGGAAAGGGAAAAAGAAAGAGAGAGGGGTAGTGGCATTGGTTAATGAGATCAGTGCAGTTCTAGGGAGAAAGGATGTCCGAGATGGGTCGAGGCCAGAATGAATTTGGATTTGGCTAGCACTCTGGAATAAAAAAGGTGCAGCTACATTGCTCGGTGTTGTCTATAGGCCACCAGCTGGGCGAAGGATGTGGAGGAACAAATTTGCAAGGAAATTGCAGAGAGGTGCAAAAGTTATAAGATAGTTATAATGGGTCTTTAATTATCCCAACATAGCCTGGGATAATTGCAGTGTAAAGAGCCGTGAGGGGCAAGAGCTCCTGGAGTGTGTTCAGGAAAATGTTCTGCAACAGTATGTTGCTAGTCGAACGAGAAAGGAAGCACTGCAAGACATTGTTCTTGGGAAAGAGGTGGGCCAAGTGGATCAAGTAACAGTTAGAGAGCATTTAGGGGATAGTGATCATTGCATCATAAGGTTTAGGCTGACTATGGAAAAGGACAAAGAGCAATCCAGGGTAAGAATAATTAACTGGGGGACGTCCAACTTCAGTGGGTTAAGAATTCAGCTGGACCGGTTAAATTGGAGTCAAAAGCTGGCAGGAAATCCTGCAAAGTAGAGATAGATCGGGCACAGTCAAGGTATGTTGCTTCGAAGGGGAAAATTAGGGCAAACAAATCCAGAAACCCTTGGATGACAAAAGAGTTGGAGATTACGATAAAGAAGAACAGTTTGCTTATGACAGATGCCATGTAGAAAAAAATATTGACCACCAGGCTGAATGTAGAAGATCCAAGGGGATGTGAAAATGTAAATAAGAGAAGGAAAGAGATAGTATGAAAAGAGACTGGCAGCTAGCATTAAAGGAAATCCCACAGTTTTCTGTCGGCATATACATAGCTAATATTTGGTAAAAGGAAGAGTAGGCTGATGCCACAGCAGAAGGTGAATTTGAATTCAATTAATAAATGTTGAATTAAGTGCTAGTCTAATGATAGCCATGAAACCATTGTCGATTGTAGTAAAACCCCATCTGTTTCACTTATGTGCTTTAGGGAATCAAATCTGCTGTCCTTATCTGGTCCAATCTACAGGTGTGTCCAGACTCACAGTAATTTGATTGACACTGAAATTCCCTCTGAACTGGACAATTGTATCAAACCGCTACAAAGTCAATAACGGCCCAAAAGGCGGCTCACCATCTATTTCTTAAGGGTATTATGGATGGGCATGAAATACTGTCCCAGCCAAAGACACCCACATCCCATGAACGAATAAAAACAAAAATAAATCTCATAAGGGGTCTGGACTGTGTAAATAGAAAGAAAATGTTTCCTCCCGTGAAAGGATCGAGAACGAGAGGGCAGAGATTTAAAGTGTTTGGTAAGAGAATCAAAAGTGACATGGGGAAAAACCTTTTCATGGAGTGAGTGATTGAGGTCTGGAATGCGCTCCTTGAGAATGTGGTGGAGGCAGATTCAATTAAGCATTCAAAAGGGAGCAAGACAGTTAAATGAAAAGGAAGAATGTGCAGGGTTAAAGGGAGAAGGCAGGGGAATGCAACTGAGGGAACTGTTCTTTCAGAGAGCCAGTGCTCACACCATGGGCCGAATGGCCTCCAACTGTGCTATAACGATACTGTGAAGTCTCTCCGAGTGAGGGTGATGAACAGTTGTGATAGGTAGGCGTTCAGGGCAATTCGTCTGCTGCAGGCATCACATAGGTAGTTCAGCAGGGGTGCTGTAACAGGTCTGCTGGGGCTCAAAGTGGCAACATAGCAGTGTCTTCACTGTTACTCAAAGTGTTTTCTTGAGGAGATCAATCCCTTGGCTGACTTCTTTAGAATGATGGGGTTCCTATTATTGTATACAAAGTCAACATCCAAAACCTCCAGCTGTTTGCAGTTGTCCAAGTCCTCTGAAAATCGTTTTCTTTTCATGTTATGAACACAACGAAGTGTGAGATTTTAATAGACACTCTAACATTCTGGAATTTCGTAACAAAATGGACACAGTTGAACAGTATAGATACATCACAGGGAACAGTGGAGCAGCTCTCATTGAGGCATTCTAACATTTGTAGCTTAATTGATGAATGGTCGTGGTTAAAGATGAAAGCCACACTCCAGAGTGCCGACGATCAGTCCTGAGTGGTGGTCCAACGTTTGAAATTTAATTTTTGAATGGTCTCAGTGACAGAGAAGATCCAAATCCCATAGTATAGTAGAGCAGCCATGAGAGAGACATCTTACCACTTGAAATTTCAATATTGAATTGCAACAGTAAAAGAGGACAGTCGGATCTCTGATTGCAGTAGATCTGGTCTGAGAGAAGGGCTCAAAAATTTGGAGATTAATTATCGATTAAAGCAGTTGCAGAGGAGAGCCGCATCCATGAGTGTAGTAGAACAGCCCTGAAAAAGACACCCAAACTGTGGGAATTTACATACTGAATGGCCGTGTAGACCGTGGAGAGCCACATCCCAGAGTTCAGTCGATCGGCTCTGAGAAATAATTAATGACCTCATAGTTAGGGATCCTCTTGGAAGGAGTGATCAAAATATGGTTGAATTTAGAAAACAGATGGAGAGTGTGAAGATAAAATCCAATACCAGGGTCCTGTGCTTGAACAAGGGGGATCACAATAGAATGAGGGAGGACTTGGCTAAAGTGGACTGGAAACAAATATTTTATGGTGGGACAGTTGACGAGCAGTGGGGGACTTTCAAAGCAATTTTTCAAAGTGCTTAGCAAAAGTATATTCCAGTGAAAAGGAAGGACTGGAAGAAAATGGGTAATCTGCCATGGGTGTCGAAGTAATATCAAATTGAAAGAGAAGGCAAACAAAATGGCCAAAAACAGCACGAAACTAGAAGATTGGGAACACTTTAAAGGTCAACACAAAGCCACAAAAAGAGCTACAAAGAAAAGTAAGATAGAACATGAGAAAAAAACTAGCACAGTATATACAGACAGATAGCAAAAGTTTCTATAAATATATAAAACGAAAAAGAGTGGCTAAAGTAAACGTTGGTCCTTTAGAGGATGAGAAGGGGAATTTAGTTATGGGATATGATGAAATGGCCGAGGCATTGAACAGCTATTTTGTATCGGTCTTCACAGTGGAGGACATTAATAACATGCCAGTAATTGACAAAGAGACGAACGTAGGTGAGGACCTGGAAACAATTATTATTACGGAAGAGGTAGTGTTGGGCAAGCTAATGGAGCTAAGGATTGATAAGTCTCCTGGCCCTGATGGAATGCATCCTAGGGTACTGAAAGAGATGGCGGGAGAAATAGCAGGTGCACTGGCGGTAATTTTCCAAAATTCGCCGGACTCTGTAGTAGTCCCAGCAGATTGGAAAACAGCAGATGTGACGCCACTGTTTAAAAAGGGAGGAAGACAAAAGATGGGGAATTATAGACCGGTTAGATTAACCTCTGCAGTGGGGAAGATGCTTGAGCCTATTATCATGGAAGAAATAGCAGGGCATATCGATAGAAATTGTCCCGTTGGGCAGACGCAGCATGGGTTCATGAAGGGCAGGTCATGCTTGACAAATCTTTTGGAATTCTATGATGACATTACGAGCAAGGTGGACAATGGGAACCCAGTGGATGTGGTGTAACTAGATTTCCAAAAAGGCCTTCGACAAGGTGCCGCACTACAGGCTGCTGCATAAGATAAGGATGCATGGCGTTCGGGGTAAAGTATTGGCATGGATAGAGGATTGGTTGACTAACAGGAAGCAGAGAGTGGGGATAAATGAGTGCTACTCTGGTTGGCAATCAGTCACTAGTGGTGTGCCGCAGGGATCGGTGTTGGGACCGCAATTATTTACAATTTATATAGATGATTTGGAGTTGGGGACCACGTGTTGGGTGTCAAAGTTTGCAGATGACACTAAGATGAGTGGCAGAGCAAAGTGTGCAGATGACTGTGAAACTTTGCAGAGGAACATAGATACATTGAGTGAGTTGGCAAATGTCTGGCAGATGGAATACAATGTTAATAAATGTGAAGTCATTCATTTCGGTAGGAGTAATAGTAAAACGGATTATTACTTGAATGGTAAAAAGTTGCAGCATGCTGCTATGCAGAGGGACCTTGGTGTCCTTGTGCATGAATCGCAGAAGGTTGGTCTGCAGGTACAGCAAGTAATTAGGAAGGCAAATGGAATTTTGTCCTTCATTGCAAAAGCGATTGAGTTTAAAAGCAGAGAGGTTATGTTGCAGCTGTATAAGGTACTGGTGAGGCCGCACCTGGAGTACTGTGTGCAGTTGTGGTCTCCTTACTTGAGAAATGATGTACTGGCACTGGAGAGGAGGTTCACTAGGTTGATTCTGGAGTTGAGGGGGTTGGCTTATGAGGAGAGTCTGAGTAGATTGGGATTAAATTCATTGGAATTCGGAAGAATGAGGGGGGATCTTATAGAAACATATAAAATCATGAAGGGAATAGATAACATACTAGTAGAGAGGATGTTTCCACTGGCAGGTGAAGCTTGGACAAGAGGGCATAGCCTCAAGATTAGAGGGAGCAGATTTAGGACTGAATTAAGAAGGAACTTCTTCACCCAGAGGGTTGTTAATCTATGGAATTCCTTGCCCAGTGAAGTAGTTGACGCTTCTTCAGTCAACGTTTTTAAAGCTAAGGCAGATATCTTTTTGAACAATAAAGGAATTAAGGGATACGGTGAGAATGCGGGTAAGTGGATCTGAGTCCACGAAAAGATCAGCCATGATCTCATTGAATGACGGAGCAGGCTCGAGGGGCCGGATGGCCTACTCCTGCGCCTAGTTGTTATGATCTTATGATCTTATGATCATACAGAATCCGGAAATGAACAAGTCACCCATCTCCATGTAACAATCCAATCACATCTTTCTGACCCAGAAAAGTGTCATTTCCACAATGCTGGAATGAATAAATCCCCATCCTTATTGGACAATATCAGATCCTCTCTCTGACACAGATACCAGAATGTTACACAATGCGGCAATTAACAAATCTCATGCCTTCATTTTGCAATCTCAGCTCCTCTCTCTGACCTGGATAATAGGCAGTTCTGCAATGCAGGAATAATCATGTCCCCATTTCCATTGTGCAACCACAGACCTCTTTATGATCCGGATAACAGACTGTTCCACAATATGGGAATGAATAAACCCCCAATCTCCATTGAACAATCACAGTTCCTCTCTGTCACCGGACACCAGGCCGTTCTACAATGCGGACTGAACAGATCCCACCCCCACTTAAAACTGCCTGCTCCTCTCTCTGGCCGGGATAGCAGGCAGTAGAACAATGCGGAAATGAATAATTCCCCAGCCTTCTCTGAATATTCCCAGCTCCTTGCTCTTGCCTTGAAAACACTCAGTTCCACAAGGCGGGAATGAAAATCTCTGTCTGAAGTGATCAATCCCAGCTCCTCATTCTGAAACACAAGAATGGCAGTTCCACAATATAGAGAATGAACAAATTCACATCTCCATCCTAAAAGCCTATCTTCCCTCACATATACCGACAATTAGCAGATCAGGAACGTGGAATGAACAAATCACACCCGACAATTGAACAAACCCAGCTGCTCTCCCTGGACCATTAACAAACTGTCCCCAATGCGGAAATGAACATATCCACACCTGCAGTGAGCAATCCATGCTCATTCCTTTGACCTGGAAAGCAGGCAGTTCCACCATTTGCTTCTGAACATATCCCGATCTCCATTGCAAGCTTCCAGATTCTGTCCCTGACACCGATTACTGGCTGTTCCACAATGCGGGAAAGAATAAAACCTCCATCTCCATTGAATAATCCCAGCACTAAATTCAGACAGGAGATGAAGAAGGCCGTGAAATACCCTCTCAATCTGATTGTTAAATTAGTGAAATCATAGAAAGAGCTGAAAGGTTTCAAACACTGGAACAAAATCCCATGCCGCCACCCCACCACCCCCGACCACTCCGCTCCATCACCCGCACCCCACCCGCCTTTGTGATTATTTGATCGACGCCACCTTTAGTCCTGGCAGCTGCCTGAACGTGGCAGACTCTGACGTTTAATTGTAACAGGCCACATTTGCGCAAGTGCCAGTACAGCGCCACCGAGTGGATGCGTTGTCAACAAATTCAGCCAATGGACGAAGCTGTTAATCACATTCACTGTGAGGTGGTGAGATGGGGCAGAATCTGCAGTGAGACTGGGACACCAGCAGATGGAGATGGTGAGAGGGGACAGTAACTGCAGAGAGACAAGAACACCAGCAGATGGAGATGGTGAGAGGGGGGACAGTGACTGCAGTGAGACAGGTACACAAGCAGATGCAGATGTAGATGGTAAGAGGGGACAGTAACTCCAGTGAGACAGGAGCACCAACAGATTGAGATGGTGAGAGGGGCAGAAAATGCAGTGAGACAGGTACACATGCAGATGGAGATTGTGAGAGGGGGCAGTAACTGCACTGAGACAGGGACACCAGCAGATGGAGATGGAGAGAGGAGACAGTAACTGCAGTGAGTCAGGGTCACCAGCAGATGGGGATGGTGAGAGGGGGAGTAACTGCAGTGAGATAGGGACACCAGAAGATGGAGATGCTGAGGCATTGCTGATGGGAGATTCGCTGTTGCTGAGAGTTTGAAAGTTTCCACAAGTTTGAGGAATTTACTTTATTAAAACTTGAGATGCTGAATAAAATAATTTCAATACAGTTTGTGTTAAATGGCTATTTTCCTACTATGTAAGCTTTTGTAACATTAAAATGCTCCTGTTTGGAAAATTATTTTGACTGATTAAAGGTAATGCATTAATAAAGCAACGGCAGCAACTAAAACTCAATCATTTACAGAGAAACACTCTCAACATAAGTTGTTTTGAGTTCTTTATCACTAGCGTTATGACATCTATTTCTCTCACACGCACACTTTTTCTATGCTGGTATCTTCTCTGCGATAACTCAAAGTAATTGAAGTTTTGATCCAATTGTCTTTTGAAGGTTACCATTGAATCTGCTTTCAGAAACCTGTCAGACAGTGAATTCCAGACCAGAACAACTCCCTGCCTATTAGTTTCTCCCCTCTGCTAGTGAAAACAGTCACTCCTCATGTCTCCAAACTGAGGGAAAGATGTTGAGTGCAATTCATTTCTCCAGGACAGCAGCTGCAGAGGAGCTGGAACCCCTTGAATTTGGACAAGTGATGAACAAAAATACTTCTGAATCCTGAGTTCTTAAGAAGGGCCACTGACCCGAAACGTTAACTCTGCTGCTCTTTCCACAGATGCTGCCAGACATGCTGAGTGGTTCCAGCATTTCTTGTTTTTATTCCGTCTGAATCCCCCAGGAGAGCAGAAGAAAGAAACAGCCAGGAAGGAAAGTGAAACAAGTGACACTTTATTATAGCAGCAAAAACTCTTTGTCAGAATGTGGAGGTCGTTACCGCTGAATTTTATATAAAGTGGAGCTGAAAAGTGGAAGATCTTTCATACAATTGGGGTTAATTCGCCATTTTCCAGCTTTGTAAACCCTTGTAACATTAAACTGGTAAATGTTAAGGTTTTATCGATTGATTACAGGCGAATGCACAAATGCAGCAGCATCAAATAAAGGACAAACACTCATTGACAAATATAATTGTAAATATGGGTGAGAATTGTGTGAAATGTCACCAGCTGTAAACGTTCTCTTGGCTGCATCATTAACCTGCCTCTCGTTTCAGTCTTTGTCACACAGTGGAATTGAAAATCTGAATACAAGCTGCATGTTTATAGTGCAGTCCAACAGGCGTCTCCAGCAAAAACTCTTTGCCAGAATTTTAATGTAATTGCAGTCAGCCATTTGCAGTCATTTTCTGAACTTCCTGTAAACTGGAGGTGAATAGTGAAAGACATTGAATACAATTTGTGTTAAATGGCCATTATCCAAAGCGGCCCCTCCATGTTTTAAATTACAGCAGCTTTTCTATACTGTTAATGAGGTTTTTGGGGTGGGAGAGAGAGAGACAGACAGACAGGTTTCTGTCTGGAATGGTCCATTTGGGATATGGCTGGAATATCACTCTCTCCTCCATTCCCTGCTGACACAGAGACTCACTTTGGACTGCCCCATACCTGGGAGGGAGTGTCCAGAAGGAGGAAGCTGAGAGCTGGTTGGATGAGCTTTACTTTGGGTGGACTGTCTGTTTTGAGTGACAGGTTTTTTTATTTTTTTATTTATTTATTTATTTAGAGATACAGCACTGAAACAGGCCCTTTGGCCCACCGACTCTGTGCCGACCAACAACCACCCATCTATACTAACCCCACAGTAATCCCATATGACCTACCACCTACCTACACTAGGGGCAATTTATAACAGCCAATTTACCTATCACCTGCAAGTCTTTGGCGGTGGGAGGAAACCGGAGCACCTGGGAGAAACCCACGCAGACACAGGGAGAACTTTCAAACTCCACACGGACAGTACCCAGAATTGAACCCAGGTCCCTGGAGCTGTGAGGCTGCGGTGCTAACCACTGCACCACAGGGATACATTCGGCCAACATCAGCCTCCATTCTTTCTTTCCATACGGCTACTTAGTGAAAGTGAGTTTCTGTTTCTCAGTCTCTGTGTCTCTGTGCCCAGGTGAATTGGAGCTGATTACAGTGTGTGTGTGTGAGAGAGTCCAGTCGGAATCCCCCTCTCTCTATCCAGTCCTGACACTCTTCTCCAAGTCCCACCCCAATCACCCTCTCCAGGATCTTTTCCCCATGGACAATCTGATGGAGGGAAGGTATTAGAGTCTAACGATGGAGCGCAGACCGTGTGGGATGGTGAGCATCACATCTTTATTGTCTCTCTCTGCCTTTCTCCCTCCTTCTGATCTTTCTCAATCTCTCCCTCTCAATCTCTCCCTCTCAATCTCTCCCTCCCAATCTCACCCTCCCAATCTCTCCCTCACAATCATTCTCAATATCTCTGTTTCTCTCTCTCTCTCTCTCTCTCTCTCTCTCTCTCTCTCTCTCTCTCTCTGTCTCTCTCTCGGTGTTTCTCTCTCTTCCTCTGTTAACTCCCTCTCTGTGTTCCTCCATATCTCTCTCTCTCTCTCTTTCTCTCTCCCCTCACTTTGTGTTTCTCTCTCTCTCTGTTTCTCTCAGAGTGATTGTGTGTCTTTCTCAATGACTTTGTCTGTCCTTCTCTCTCAATCTCTCTGTGATTCTCTCTGTGCCTTTTTCACTGGTTTTCTGTCTGTCTCTTTGCTGCCTGCAATTTCTTTGTCTCTCTGTTCTTTTCCTCCACTATTTTCCCTCCTCTTTTTCTCTGTCTCTTTCTATCCGTTCTCTATTTCTGACTTACTTCTGTCTTTTCTCTATTTCTCTGACTTTGTCTTTTCTCTATCACTCTGTCTCTTTCTGTCTTTACTGTATTTCTGACTTTCTGTCTTTTCTCTATTTCTGACTTCCTATCTTTTCGCTATTTCTCTGACTTTCTGTCTTTTCGCTATCTCTCTGTCTCTTTCTGTCTTTTCTCTATTTCTGATTTTCTGTTTTTTCTCTATTTCTGAATTTCTGTCTTTTCTCTGTTTCTCTATTTCTCTGTCCCTCTCTGTCTTTTCGCTATTTCTCTGACTTTCTGTCCTTTCTCTATCTCTCTGTCTCTTCTGTCTTTTCTCTATTTCTGACTGTCTGTCTTTTCTCTTTATCTGACTTTCTATCTGTTCTCTATTTCTGACTTTCTGTCTTTTCTCTATTTCTCTGTCTCTTTCTGTCCTTTCTCTTTCTTTTTCTCTCTTTCTTTGTCTCTTTCTACCTTTTCTCTCTTTTTCTCAATTTTTTGTCTCTTTCTGTCTTCTGACTTTATCTTTCTATCTTTTCTCTCGTTCTTTCTCTCTCGTTCTTTGTCTCTTTCTTTTTCTCTCTCTCTCTTTCTCTTTCCATCTTTTCTCTCTCTTACCGACTTTTTCTTTTTCTCTTTCTTTTTCTAACTCTAACCTCCAATGAAATTTATACCCCCCCACTAATTATATTCCCCTTTCAATTTATATTCCCCCTGTAAATTCACCCCCCGCAATTTCCCCCCGCAATTTACACCCCCCGCAACTCCCCCCCCCCGAAATTTCCACCCACCCCCGCAATTTCCACCCCACAATTTATGCCCACGCAATTTATCCCCCTCGGCAATCTAACCTCCTGCAATTTATTTTCCCCCTCCTGCAATTCTCCCCCTGCAATGTCCCCCCTGCCATGTTTCCCCTCTACAATTTATTCCCCCTAAGATTAATTTTTCGCCCAGCAAAATTCCCCTCTCAAATTATTTCCCCCGCAAATATTCCCCCTGCAAAATACCCCAATACCCCCCCAACAAATTTCCAAAGGCATTATTTCCACCCTGCATATTTCCCTCCCGTGAATAGCCCCCCCATCTTAATACCCCTGATCTACAGACCTCTATCTGATATCCGTCTGGTAACTGACCCTCATCTAAATACTCCTCCTGTGAACAAGATCCCATCGAAATACCCCTCCTGTGAAAAGACTCCCATCTAAATTTCCCTCCTGTGAACCGACTCCCATCTAAATACCCCTGGTCTGCAGACCCCTATCTGATATCCGTCTGGTAACTGACCCTCATCTAAACTCCCCTCCTGTGAACAGACTCCCATCTGAATTCCTCTCCTGTGAACAGACACACATCTAAATACCCCCAGGAGCAGACTACCATCTAAATAACCCTCCTGTGAACAGACTCCCATCTAAATACCCCTGGTCTACAGACCCTTATCTGATATCCTCCTGTTAACTGCCTCCTCATATAATACCCACCTGTGAACAGACACCCATCTAAATACCCCCAGGAGCAGACACCCTATCTAGTACCCTCTTGTGAAAAGCACACCATGTAATTAACACCCACTCTGCCGGTGAACAGTCCCACATCTAACCCGCCCCCCGCCCATGAACAGAGTGGAAAATCTCCACTGCCCCTCCAATTTTAAAACTGGAGAATCTCCATTGCCCCCTCCCATTTTGAACCTGGAGTATCCCCTCTATGCCCTCCCATTGTAAACCTGGAGAATCCCCGCTAAGCCCTCCCTTTTGAAACCTGGAGCATCGCCACTGCCCCCTCCCATTTTAAACCTGGAGAATCCCCACTGCCACCTCCCATTTTAAACCTGGAGAATCCCCACTGCCCCCTCCCATTTGAAACCTGGAGTATCCCCACTGTCCCCTCCCATTTTAAACCTGGAGAATCCCCACTGTCCCCTCCCATTTTAAACCTGGAGAATCCTCACTGCCCCCTCCCATTTGAAACCTGGAGTATCCCCACTGTCCCCTCCCATTTTAAACCTGGAGAATCCCCACTGCCCCCTCCCATTTGAAACTTGGAGTATCCCCACTGTCCCTCCCATTTTAAACCTGGAGAATCCCCATGGCTACCTCCCATTTTAAACCTGGAGAATCTATCACCCCCTCCCATTTTTAACATAGCTCATTCCCTATGTGAATATTGCCCTCTAATTCTCCCCCTGCTCCCCCACTGTAAACACTCCCTCCTTTCTAAATACCTTCCTGTCCTATAAAAGCCTCCCTCTACTAATTCCCACCCTGTATCATCTCCCTGTGAACAGCCATCACCGCCAGCCTCCCTCTGTACCTCCCATCCCAGCCAACAGCCCCCACGCCACCCCGTGTAATTCCAACCTCCATCACTTTCCTGGGTGTGGTACCGTCTCCCGACACTCTTTACTTCACTTTAATTCCTGGTCTGGATAAACCACTGGAATTGCATCAACTGGTTCCCAGACCCTCGGCACCTTTAATTCGTGTCCGGCCAACAGCAGGGCCGGGCAAAGAGCCATGACCCCCCACTCCCCCAGATGCTAACTGGCATTCTGAGCCTTTAACGCACAGTAAGATCCCAGCCCAGACACATCCCTCGCTGCAGAAAGGCGTTTCACCTGTTCTCCCAGTCAGCTTCAGGAAATCAAACAGAGGGAGACATACACAGACGTGCATACAGTGACTGGCACTGGGACAGGAGGAGGATATTCACCACTTTGATCCTGTACCACCAATGTTGGATTATGGCTGATATGTCCCTTCCCCCATTGAGCCACAAGGAGACAGGCAGAGACAGTCGGTGAGCAGATACTCAGAGAGGCAAAGAAACACCGGGCTGGACTTGGACTTGGTGCAAATGGTGCAAACTAGGGTGCAGGGGAGGAGGGTGGTTGTGAATAGGCTGCCCGTTCAGCATCTCCCCCCTCTTTTTACCTCAATGGGAGCAAAACTGGGAAGAGGTGGAAAGCAGAATCCCGGTTCACAATCATCCTGTACAACTCCAAGGCAGCGAGTTCCAATCCACCTCGAGACAGAGGGATAGAGACACAGACAACAGATCCCGGGATTAGGACAGAACAGAGAGCGAGAGGAATAAAAGGAAAGGGAGATGGAGAATGACATGCAGGGAGTCCGAAACCAGTGAGAGAGAAACTGAGAACAGAGGACAGAAACACCTATAAGGGCAGAGAGAGAGAGAGCGAGAGAGAAATGGAGACATACAGAGAGAGAGAGAGAAATGGAGACAAACACAGAGTGAGAAGTGGAGACATACAGAAAATGCGAGAGAGAGAAATTGAGACATACAGAGAGAGAGAAACGGAGAGATACACAGAGGGAGAAAGAGAGATAAATGGAGAGATAGAGAGAGAGTGAGAAGTGGAGACATACAGAGAGAGAAATGGAGACATGCAGAGAGAGAGAGAGAAATGGAGACATACAGAGAGAGAGAAAAATGGAGACACACAGAGATAGGGAGAGAGAAATGGAGACATATAGAGAAATAGAAAAATTGGAGACATACACAAAGAGAGGGAAATGGAGACATACACTGAGAGAGAGAAATTGAGACATACAGAGAGAGAGAGAGAGAAATGGAGATATACAGAGAGAGAGAGAGAGATGGAGACATACAGAGAGAGACAGAGAGAGAGATAAATGGAGACATACACAGAGAGAGCTGGAGGTGCAGAGAGAGAGAATGCAGCTGCCATGTCGATATTGAGAAAGATCGCAGACAAAGAGAAAGAAACGTTGAGACAGAAAGAAGTGGAGGGGCAGAGATACGAACTAAGATTCGTTTACAGAATAGAGAGGGGTGTCCCGGGACAGTGGGGGGAGGGAAATGCAGAGATAATCTTGCAGGAAAGGGGAAACATAGATGGAAAGATTCAGGGATTTGGAAGTGAGTGAGAGAAGAAATGGACTAAGAGAGACAGATAAAGATGCAGAGAGTCACAGAAAGAGAATGAAAATGGAAACTTGTGAGACTCTAGAGAGAGGCAGAGATAGAAAGGATGTTGAGAGATGCAGAGATAGGGATTTAAAAATGTGAAGAAACAGAGCTAGGAACAAACAGGAAGATGCAGGGAACTAGTTGCAGCAAGAGATGGAGAGAGGGAAATCTACAGGATTACATTGACTGTTCTGGAGCAGTGCTTCCCCAACTATTTCCTTCGGAACGCCCTCCAGCCCCTCCCTTGAAATAAAATCCACAGACCCCCGAAAACACAAAATCAAAATACTGCGGATGCTGGAAATCTGAAATAAAACCATGCTGGAAATACTGAGCATTTCCAGCACTTTGTTTTTCTATCAGCCCCAAAAACACACACAGTCTTCTTTTCTGTATCGAGAAATGAATTTGACAATGGCCCATATATATTTGTTATTATTTTCCCTCTCTGGTTAAAGCTCTTGTCTGACGATTCCACGTGCCAAATGATTCGCCCTCTTCATCATCACAGCTGCAGCTTCTGAAAAGATTCTCCTTGGGGATAAGAGCAGAAATAAAACACAGCAAGAGACCAGGGCTCTTTCTCTCACTCACTGACATAAAACAAGCTCTCAGTGACTCCCCGTCTTACAAACACATCACCCGACACAGAGCCAGAGACTGGGAAGTATGGATGTGTTTACTCTGTCATTTCCAGCTATCTTTCTCGCTCTCCCTCTATTTCGCTGTGTGTCTCTCTACATCTGTTTCTGCCTCATTGTAAAAACACACAAACACTGGTGACCCCCATCCCCTCTCCAGTAGAGGGATGGAGAGAGAAATCCACATTCGCATCCCTGAAAATCTGAATTAAGATGGCCCCCAGGTGTTTCATTTCATTGTCAAATTCAGCCCACAGCCTAAAGCACCAGCAATATTCGGGAATGAGATCAAGCCTTTACAAACCTTTACATTTCAGCCATTTCATTGCTGATTCACGGAAGCATTTGACACTCAATGAGTGAATTTTTAAAGTGGTCGTCACTGTTGCAATGTTGGAAATGCTGTAGTCCATTGGTGCACTGCAAGATCCCACAAGCAGCAGTGTGATAATATCCGGCTGCCCATCCTCTCCCCCTTTGAGTCCCTGCATGTTTCCTTCAATCTCTTGCATCTCTGTCCGTCCTGTTACTCTCATTCAGAGAGACAGATGGAGAGAGAGTGAGAGAGAGAGACAGAGAGACAGAGAAATCCACTCTCAAAACTTCACTCTCAATTCAAATGGCTGCTACATATTTCATTTCACCCTCAAATTCACGGCACTGCCCAAAACACCAGCATTATTCGGGAATTATACCTGCTTCAAGGTCAGGACTTTAATTCCAGGCGTTCAGGAGATCTTCACACACAATGAATTCACTTCTAAAATGTAGTACTGTTACAATGCAGGGAATTCTGCAGGCACGCTGTGCACAGCAGAATCCCAGAAATTGTGACACTTCAAAATTCAGTTTGCCACGGGTCTGAGTGTGGATTTCTTTCTCTGTCTTTCTCTGTTTCTCTCCCTGTCTTTCTCCATATTTCTCTGCCTTCCCTACTTCACCTACATTCCACCTGTCTCTCTCTTTCTCTCTCTCTGCATTTAACCTGCCACCTCCTGCTGTTCCTCACTCTCCCTCTTTTCCTCTCCATCTTTTTCTGCCTCATTGTTGTATTGTAGGAATTGATGCAGGGAATGTATGCACAGCAGGATCCCACAATGAGATCATAGCCAGATATCCCATCACAGTCGTCAGCAAATGCTGAACTCCATCGTTAAGCGTATAACAAGCCTTTTTCAGCTTCACGTTCATCTCTTATAATTATTGTCATTCAGGAGCAATTAACACTCAATGAATTAATTTTTAAAGTGGCCGTCAAATTTTCAACGCAGGAAATCTGCGGGCAATTTGTGCACATCAAGATCCCTGAGGCAGCAATATGACAATGCACAGATAATCTGTTTTTTTGTGATGTAAGTTTAGAGATCCCAGAGAGGGGAACATTCCTGCAGTTTGTAAATCTCAAACACCCTTCTCCCTGACTTGCTCCCGCTCCCACCAGCCCCACCACGACCGCCCCCTCCCCCACCCTCCACCGCACTGCATCCACATCTGTTTATTTTCCTCTCTTGATCTGGGATTTTATCTGGATTGAAACTACCTCTGAAGTGTTTCTGTCACCGTTTAAAATAACCACACGTGTCATTGTGGCTCCTATTGATTAATGGATAAAATAGAGAAGGTGCAGGGGAGAGAAAAGCAAAGGAAGATGGAGGGAAAACACAGAGAAATCCACACTCAGACCCTCAGGAAGCTGAATTTTAAAATGTCCTCATTGTTGTGGAGGAAATGCTGCAGGGCACTAAATGCACAGCAAGATCACACAAGCAACAATGTGATAGTAGCCAGATTTCGGTCCCCAGTAAGGGTGTAGCGCCCTCTTTAAACAGGGAACATTCCATTTGTGCACAGCAAGATCACACAAGCAACAATGTGATAGTAGCCAGATTTCGGTCCCCAGGAAGGGTATAGCGCCCTCTTTAAACAGGGAACATTCCATTTGTGCACAGCAAGATCCCACAAGCAGCAGTGTGATAACAACTGGCTGCTGCACATTTAATTTCACCCTCAATTTCACGGAACTGCCCAAAACACCAACATTATTAGGGAATAACAGCGGCTTCAAGCTCAGGACTTTAATTCCAGACCTTCCAGAGAGCTTTACACACAATGAATTCCCTTCTTAAATGTTGTCACTGTTACAATGCAGGGAATTCTGCAGGCAAGCTGTGCACAGCAAGATCCCAGCTATGTTGACACTTCAAAATTTAGTTTGCCAAGGTTTTCATTGTGGATTTCATTCTCACTTCTCTCTCCCTGTCTTTCTCCATCTTTCTCTGCCTTCTCTCCCTCACCTACAATCCGCCTCTCTCTCTCTCTCTCTCTCTCTCTCTCTCTCTTTCTCTCTCTCTGCGTTTACCCTGCTACCTCCAGCTGTTTCTCACTCTCCCTCTTTTTCTCTCCATCTGTTTCTGCCTCAGTGTTGTAATGTAGGAATTAATGCAGGAATATATGCACAGCAGAATCCCACAACGTGATCATAGCCAGATATCCCATCACAGTCCTCAGCAAATGCTAAACTTCATCTTTAAACTTACAACAGGCTTTGATACAGCTTCAGGTTCAGCTCTTGTAATTGTTGTAAATTTCCTGTAAAAACCCAAAGAAATCCACACTCATACCCTCAGGAAGCTGAATTACAAATCATCCTCATGGTTGCCATGTCAAAAAATTTGCAGGGCTCTAGGTGCACAGCAAGATCCCACAAGTAGCAATGTGACAGTAGCCAGATTTCCCCTCAGTCCGCAGAAAGGGCAAAACTCCCTCTTTAAACTGGGAACAAGCTGCTGATTCTGTCGCACCATTTCAAATAATGACAAATCACTTTGCTGTGTGTGGTATGTTGTTTTATTTATGAAAGTTTTAAATGGAAAAGGCGAGTGTGAAACAGAGACAAAGAAGAGAAAGCATGAGGAGTGATAGAGACACAGGGAAAGAATGTGGAGACAGAGAGAAAGCTAACCTCAGAACTACAGTAAAATTAATAATGGGCACTGTGCATCTTATTTACCTGTTGGCTTCATAGCGTTGCCCAAAACCCCAGCAAACCTCACAGACATGGCTGGAAGGAGCAAGTGGCAAATGGTACTCCCTCCTTGGGCTGCTCCTTTAACCCTAGACTTTCAACCTGTTTAAAACTCCAGGGTCCCATTCGAACAGGAACTTGTTAACCCAGGGCCCCAGAGAGGAAATTAAACCTCGGGCTAATAAACAGACACAGCTCACATGGGCCCACTGGGTGCAGTCTGTAGACAAGGTCTCAGTCCGTCCACTCTGGAGGAAGCTCCTTCCAAGGATTCCTCGTCCCAGACTTTCCCTCTTTTCACCTTCACGATGAAGTTTTCAGAATTAAATTCCTGAAGGCAAGAGGGAGAGAGAGAAAATTGATTAAATGGCATTGTTAAACAAAACAGCACAGCAAGAAGCCAGGAATTCCCCTCGGTGACACAGATAATCTCTCCGCAACGCCCAAATAAAGACAAATCACAGTTAACAAAGCAGAGGCCATAATTGTTCAGACAGTTCCCTCTCACAAGTGTGTGTCTGTGTGTCTGTCTCTTTATCTCTCTCCCTGTCTCCGTATCTCTCTCTCTCTCTGTTCCTATCTCAGTCACCCCTGTGTCCCTCTCTCTCTTTCCATATTTTTCCCCCTATGTCATATCTAATTTTAATTGAAATAAGCTATGAAATAGTTCTTTCTCACCATTAAAAACAACAACAAATCATATTGCAGTGTGTGGTATTTTTTTAATCATTGCCCAAAGCACACGGATTATTCTTGAATCATAACAAGCCTTTAGAAACTATTGCATTTGTGACTTAATTCCGAGCATTTGACGCTCAATAAGGCAATGTTTAATGTGATCTTTAATTTTTAAAGTGGTCGTCACTGTTGCAATGTTGGAAACGCAGCAAGCCATTGGTGCACAGCAAGATCACACAAGCAGCAGTGTGATAACAGCCGCCGGCCCCTCCTCTCCCCCTCTCCAAAGTGAGAGTCACAGAATGGTTGTGTTATTATCGTATCTCCACAGGGAGATTGACTGATTGGGTGTGTTATTATAGTATCTCCACAGGGAGTGTCACTGAGTAGGACTGTTATAAGTGTATCTCCACAGTGAGATTCTCTCTCTTTCTGTCTCTCTCTCTCCCTTTCTCTGAATGCCTAATTCCCTTTTGAATGCTTCAGTTGATCCTGCCTCCACCACGTTCTCAGGTAATGCATTCCAGACCTTAACAACTCACTGCATGAACATGTTTTTCCCCATGTCATTTTTGATTCTCTTACCAAATATTTTCAGTCCGTGTCCTCTGATTCTCGATCCTTTCACAAGTAGCAAGAGTGGCTCTCTATCCTCTGTCCAGATCCTTCATGATTTTTGATACCTCGATCAAATCACCTCTCAGCCGTCTCTTCTCCAAGGAAAACAGTCCTAACTTCTCCAATCTATCTTCAAAACTGACATTCCTCATCCCTGGAACCATTCTCGTGAATCTCCTCTGTATTCTCTCCACTGCCCTCACGTCTTTCCTAAAGTGTGACACCCAGAACGGGACGCAATATTCCAGCTGAGACCGACCTAGTGTCTTATACATGTTCAAAATAACTCCCTTGCTCTTGTATTATATGCCCCTATTAATAAAGCCCAGGATACTGTATGCTTTATTAACTGCTCTATCAAACTGTCCTACCACCTTCAATGACTTATGCACATATACACCCAAGTCCCTCTGCTCCTGTACTCCCTTTAGAATTGTTCTCTTTATTTTATATTTCCTCTCCATGTTCTTCCCACCAAAATAAATCACCTCACATTTCTCTGCATTGAACGTCATCTGACATCTGCCTGCCCATTCCACCGACTTATCTATGTCCTTTTGAAGTTCTACACTATCCCCCTCACAGTTCACAATGTTTCCAAGTTTCGTATCATCTGCAAACTTTGAAATTGTTCGCTGAACACCGGAGTCTAAGCCATTAATATATATCAGGAAAAGTAAGGGTCCCAACACTGATCCCTGGGGAACTCCACTACAGACCATCCTCCAGCTTGAAAAACATTCATTAACCACTATTCTTTGCTTCCTGCCACTCAGTCCATTCCGTATCCACGTTGCTGCCGTCCCGTTTATTCCATGAGCTACAAGTTTGCTCACAGGTCTGTTGTGTGGCACTGTACCTAACGCTATTTGAAAGTCCATGTACACCACATTAACTGTTTTGCCATCATCAACCCTCTCTGTTACCTCCTCACAAACCCCCCCCCCCCCAGTTAGTTAAACATGATTTTCCCTGAAGAAATCCATTCTGATTTTCCTTAATTCACTCGCCTTTGTCCATGAGACTACAGATATTGACACGAATTATTTTGCCTGGAATTTTTATCACCACAGACTGACCTAAAGTTGCTGCTGTAGTCTCCCCACTCTCTGTCCTTTTTACTCTCTATGTCTCTGTCTTCCCTCTCTTTCTGTCTCTCTCTCTCGCTTTGTCTCTGTCACTCTGACTCTCTCTATTTGTCTTATCTCTTTCACTGTCTCTGTTCCTCTCTCTTTCTCTATCCCTCCGTCTGTTCTACCCCCTGTCCCTCCCTCTCTCTCACTCTGTCCCTCCCTCTCTCTCCTTATATATCTCTCTCTCTCTGCTTCTATCTCTCGTTCTCCCCGTCTATCTCTGTCTCTGTCTCTGCCAATCCGTCTCTTCCAACCAACCCCTCCCCATTCTATCTCTCTCTCTTTCTCTATGTCTCTCCCTCTATACCTCCCCCAATCCCTACATCACCCAATCCCTCTCTCTGTCTCTGTTTCACCCTCTCCATCTGCCCCTCTGTCTGTCTTTCCCTCTCCCTCTGTCCCTCTCTCTCTCTCGCTGCCACTCCCACTCTGCCTGTTTTTCCCTCCCACTCTGTCTCTGACTCACCTGTCTCTACCTCCCCTGTCTCTGTCTCTCCGTTTTTCTCTGTCTCTGTCTCTCCCTCCTTCTCTGTCTCTGTTTCTCTCTCTCTGCCTTTCTCGATGTCTCCCTCTCTCTGTATCTGTATCTCTGGCTCCCTCTCTCTGCCTCTCCTTCTCTCTTTCTCTATCTTTGTCTCGCAATTCTTACAGCGCAGAAGGAGGCCATTCAGCCCATCCTGTCTGCACTGGTTTTTAGCGAGTGCAATTCTCTCAGTTCCATTTCCCCGCCTTCTCTCCATAACCCTGTGCATTCTTCCTTTTCATATACCTTTCTAATTCCCTTTTGAATGCTTCAGTTGAACCTGCCTCCACCACGTTCTCAGGCAGTGCATTCCAGACCTTAACCACTCACTGCATGAACATGTTTTTCCCCATGTCACTTTGGCTTCTCTTACCAAATATTTTCAGTCCGTGTCCTCTGATTCTCGATCCTTTCACAAGTGGCAAGAGTGTCTCTCTATCCTCTCTCCAGATCCTTCATGATTTTTGATACCTCGATCAAATCACCTCTCAGCCTTCTCTTCACCAAGGAAAACAGTCCTAACTTCTCCAATCTATCTTCAAAACTGAAATTCCTCATCCCTGGAACCATTCACGTGAATCTCTTCTGTATTCTCTCCAATGCCCTCACGTCTTTCCTAAAGTGTGGCACCCAGAACTGGACGCAATATTCCAGCTGAGGCCGACCTAGTGTCTTATACATGTTCCAAATAACTCCCTTGCTCTTGTATTATATGCCCCTATTAATAAAGCCCAGGATACTGTATGCTTTATTAACTGCTCTATCAACCTTCCTACTGCCTTCAATGATGTATGCACATATACACCCAAGTCCCTCTGCTCCTGTACCCCCTTTAGAATTGTTCCCTTTATTTTATATTTCCTCTCCCTGTTCTTCCGTCTAAGATGAATCACCTCACATTTCTCTGCAGTGAACGTCATCTGAAATTTGCCTGCCCATTCCACCGACTTGTCTATGTCCTTTTGAAGTTCGACATTATCCTCCTCGCAGTTCACAATGTTTCCAAGTTTCGTATCATCTGCAAACTTTGAAATTGTTCCCTGAACACCGGAGTCTAAGCCATCAATATATATCAGGAAAAGTAAGGGTCCCAACACTGATCCCTGGGGAACTCCACTACAGACCATCCTCCAGCTTGAAAAACATTCATTAACCACTATACTTTGCTTCCTGCCACTCAGTCCATTCCGTATCCACGTTGCTGCCGTCCCTTTTATTCCATGAGCTACATGTTTGCTCACAGGTCTGTTGTGTGGCACTGTATCTAACGCCATTTGAAAGTCATGTACACCACATTAACAGCTTTGCCCTCATCAACCCTCTCTGTTACCTCCTCACAAACCCCCCCAGTTAGTTAAACATGATTTTTCCTTAAGAAATCCATTCCGCCTTTCCTTAATTCACTCGCATTTGTCCATGAGACTATGGATATTGACACGAATTATTTTGCCTGGAAGTTTTCCAACCACAGAGGTTAAAATGACTGTCCTAAAGTTGCTGCTGTTCTCCCCCCACTCTCTGTCTCTTTCTCTCTCTATGTCTTTGTCTTCCCTCTCTTTCTGTGTCTCTCTCTCTTGCTTTGTCACTGTCACTCTCACACTCTCTATTTGTCCTGTCTCTTTCTTTGTCTCGGTCTTTCTCTCTTTCTCTCTCTCTCTATCCCTCCCTCTGTTCTACCCCATGTCCCTCCCTATCTCTCACTCTGTCCCTCCCTCTCTCTTCTTATATATCTCTCTCTCTCTCTTTGCTTCTATCTCTCGGTCTCCCCGTCTCTCTCTGTCCCTGTCTCTGCCAATGCCTCTCTCCCCCACCCTCTCTCTCTCTCTCTCTCTGTGGCTCTGTCTCTCCCTCTATACCTGTCTCCCCCAATCTCAGCATCACCCAATCCCTCTCTCTGTCTCTGTTTCACCCTCTCCATCTGCCTCTCTGTCTGTCTTTCCCTCTCCCTCTGTCCCTCTCTCTCTCTCGCTGCCACTCCCACTCTGCCTGTTTTTCCCTCCCACTCTGTCTCTGACTCACCTGTCTCTACCTCCCCTGTCTCTGTCTCTCCCTCCTTCTCTGTCTCTGTTTCTCTCTCTCTGCCTTTCTCGATGTCTCCCTCTCTCTGTCTCTATCCCTCTGTATCTGTATCTCTGGCTCCCTCTCTCTGCCTCTCCTTCTCTCTTTCTCTATCTTTGTCTCGCAATTCTTACAGCGCAGAAGGAGGCCATTCAGCCCATCCTATCTGCACTGGTTTTTAGCGAGTGCAATTCTCTCAGTTCCATTTCCCCGCCTTCTCTCCATAACCCTGTGCATTCTTCCTTTTCATATACCTTTCTAATTCCCTTTTGAATGCTTCAGTTGAACCTGCCTCCACCACGTTCTCAGGCAGTGCATTCCAGACCTTAACCACTCACTGCATGAACATGTTTTTCCCCATGT
This sequence comes from Heterodontus francisci, assembly GCF_036365525.1. NCBI lineage: Eukaryota > Metazoa > Chordata > Chondrichthyes > Heterodontiformes > Heterodontidae > Heterodontus > Heterodontus francisci. Next base: position 8,178,262 of record NW_027140919.1, read on the forward strand.
CACTTTGGCTTCTCTTACCAAATATTTTCAGTCCGTGTCCTCTGATTCTCGATCCTTTCACAAGTGGCAAGAGTGTCTCTCTATCCTCTCTCCAGATCCTTCATGATTTTTGATACCTCGATCAAATCACCTCTCAGCCTTCTCTTCACCAAGGAAAACAGTCCTAACTTCTCCAATCTATCTTCAAAACTGAAATTCCTCATCCCTGGAACCATTCACGTGAATCTCTTCTGTATTCTCTCCAATGCCCTCACGTCTTTCCTAAAGTGTGGCACCCAGAACTGGACGCAATATTCCAGCTGAGGCCGACCTAGTGTCTTATACATGTTCAAAATAACTCCCTTGCTCTTGTATTATATGCCCCTATTAATAAAGCCCAGGATACTGTATGCTTTATTAACTGCTCTATCAACCTTCCTACTGCCTTCAATGATGTATGCACATATACACCCAAGTCCCTCTGCTCCTGTACCCCCTTTAGAATTGTTCCCTTTATTTTATATTTCCTCTCCCTGTTCTTCCGTCTAAGATGAATCACCTCACATTTCTCTGCAGTGAACGTCATCTGAAATTTACCTGCCCATTCCACCGACTTGTCTATGTCCTTTTGAAGTTCGACATTATCCTCCTCGCAGTTCACAATGTTTCCAAGTTTCGTATCATCTGCAAACTTTGAAATTGTTCCCTGAACACCGGAGTCTAAGCCATCAATATATATCAGGAAAAGTAAGGGTCCCAACACTGATCCCTGGGGAACTCCACTACAGACCATCCTCCAGCTTGAAAAACATTCATTAACCACTATACTTTGCTTCCTGCCACTCAGTCCATTCCGTATCCACGTTGCTGCCGTCCCTTTTATTCCATGAGCTACATGTTTGCTCACAGGTCTGTTGTGTGGCACTGTATCTAACGCCATTTGAAAGTCATGTACACCACATTAACAGCTTTGCCCTCATCAACCCTCTCTGTTGCCTCCTCACAAAACTCCACCCAGTTAGTTAAACATGATTTTTCCTTAAGAAATCCATTCCGCCTTTCCTTAATTCACTCGCATTTGTCCATGAGACTATGGATATTGACACGAATTATTTTGCCTGGAAGTTTTCCAACCACAGAGGTTAAAATGACTGACCTAAAGTTGCTGCTGTTCTCCCCCCACTCTCTGTCTCTTTCTCTCTCTATGTCTTTGTCTTCCCTCTCTTTCTGTCTCTCTCTCTCTTGCTTTGTCACTGTCACTCTCACACTCTCTATTTGTCCTGTCTCTTTCTTTGTCTCGGTCTTTCTCTCTTTCTCTCTCTCTCTATCCCTCCCTCTGTTCTACCCCATGTCCCTCCCTATCTCTCACTCTGTCCCTCCCTCTCTCTTCTTATATCTCTCTCTCTCTCTTTGCTTCTATCTCTCGGTCTCCCCGTCTCTCTCTGTCCCTGTCTCTGCCAATGCCTCTCTCCCCCCACCCTCTCTCTCTCTCTCTCTCTGTGGCTCTGTCTCTCCCTCTATACCTGTCTCCCCCAATCTCAGCATCTCCCAATCCCTCTCTCATTCTCCGTTTCTCCCTCCCCATCTGTCCCACTGTCTGTCTTTCTCTCTCCCTCTGTCATCCTCTCATACTCTCTCTGCCACTCCCTCTCTGCCTGTTTTTCCCTCCCACTCTTTCTCTGTCTCCCCTGTCTCTACCTCCCCTGTCTCTGTGTCTCCCTTTTTCTCCTTCTCTGTCTCTGTTTCTCCCTCTCTGCGTTTCTCTCTGTCTCCCTGTCTCTGTCTCTATCCCTCTGTTTCTGTCTCTCTGGCTCCCTCTCTCTGCCTCTCCTTCTCTCTCTCGCTCTCTGCCTCTGTCTCGGAATTCTTACAGAGTAGAAGGAGGCTATTCGGCCCATCATGTCTGCACTGGTTTTTAGCGAGTGCAATTCTCTCAGGTCCATTTCCCCGCCTTCTCTCCATAACCCTGTGCATTCTTCCTTTTCATATGACTGTCTAATTCCCTTTTGAATGCTTCAGTTGATCCTGCCTCCACCACCTTCTCCGGTAATGCATTCCAGACCTTAACAACTCACTGCATGAACATGTTTTTCCCCATGTCACTTTTGATTCTCTTATCAAATATTTTCAGTCCGTGTCCTCTGATTCTCGATCCTTTCACAAGTGGCAAGAGTGTCTCTCTATCCTCTGTCCAGATCCTTCATGATTTTTGATACCTCGATCAAATCACCTCTCAGCCGTCTTTTCTCCAAGGAAAACAGCCCTAACTTCTCCAATCTATCTTCAAAACTGAAATTCCTCATCCCTGGAACCATTCTCGTGAATCTCTTCTGTATTCTCTCCAATGCCCTCACGTCTTTCCTAAAGTGTGACACCCAGAACGGGACGCAATATTCCAGCTGAGGCCGACCCAGTGTCTTTTACATGTTCAAAATAACTCACTTGCTTTTGTATGATATGCCTCTATTAATCAAGCTCAGGATACTGTATGCTTTATTAACTGCTCTATCAACCTGTCAAGCCGCCTTCAATGACTTATGTACATATACACCCAGGTCCCTCTGCTCCTGTACCCCCTTTAGAATTGTTCCCTTTATTATATATTTCATCTCCATGTTGTTCCTGCCAAAATGAATCACCTCACATTTCTCTGCATTTAACGTCATCTGACATCTGCCTGCCCATTCCACCGACTTGTCTATGTCCTTTTGAAGCTCGACATTATCCTCCTCACAGTTCACAATGTTTCCATGTTTTGTATCATCTGCAAACTTTGAAATTTTCCCTGAACACCGGAGTCTAAGCCATTAATATATATCAGGAAAAGTAAGGGTACGAACACTGATCCCTGGGGAATTCCACTGCAGACCATCCTCCAGCCTGAACAACATTCATTAACCACTACCCTTTGCTTCCTACCACTCAGTCCATTCCGTATCCACGTTGCTGCCGCCCCTTTTATTCCATGAGCTACAAGTTTGCTCACAAGTCTATTGTGTGGCACTGTATCTAACGCCATTTGAATGTCCATGTACACCACATTAACAGCTTTTCCCTCATCAACCTTCTCTGTTACCTCTTCACAAAACTCCCGCCAGTTAGATAAGCATAATTTTCCCTTAAGAAATCCATTCCGCCTTTCCTTAATTCACTCGTATTTGTCCATGAGACTATAGATATTGACACGAATTATGTTGCCTAGATGTTTTCCCACCACATAAGTTAAAATGATTGACCGAAAGTTGCTGCTGTCGTCTCCCAAATCTCTGTCTCTTTCTCTCTCTATGTCTCTGTCACTCTGACTCTCTTTCTGTCTCTCTCTCTCTCGCTTTGTCTCTGTCTCCCTCTCTCTCTATTCCTCCCTCTGTTCTACCTCCTGTCCCTCCCTCTCTTTCACTCTGTCCCTCTCTCTCCTTATATATCTCTCTCTCTGCTTCGATCTCTCGGTCTACCCGTCTCTCTCTGTCCCTGTCTCTGCAAATCCCTTTCTTCCCCCAGCCCACCTCCGTCTCTCTCTCTCTTTGTCTCTGTCTCTCCCTGTATACCTGTCTCCCCCAATCCCTGCATCTCCCATCTGTCTCTGTTTCTTCCTCTCCATCTGTTCCTCTGTCTGTCTTTCCCTCTCTCTCTGTCCCCCTCTCTCTCTCTCTGCCACTCCCTCTCTGCCTGCCCCCCCCCCACTCTGTCTCTGTCTCCCCTGTCTCTACCTCCCCGGTCTCTGTCTCTCCCTTTTTCTCAGTCTCTGTCTCTCCCTCCTTCTCTGACTCTGTTTCTCCCTCTTACCCACTCTCTGTCTCCCTCTCTCTCTCTGTTTTAGCCTCTTGCTCTGCCTCTCCCTTTCAGACATGTATTGGTTAATTTTGAACCAGTAACTCTTTCCATTAGAATCAAAGAAAATTTAAGGCACAGAAAGAGGCCGCTTGGCCCATCATGTCTGTGTCGGCCGAAAAACGATCCACTGATTCTCATCCCACCTACCAGCATTTGGTCCGTTGCCTTTCAGCTTACGGCACTTGAGGTGCATATCCAGACGTCTTTTGAATGAGTTGAGGGTCTCTGCCTCAACTATCATAGAAACGTAGACAATAAGAGCAGGAGTAGGTCATTCGGCCCTTCGAGCCTGCTTCACCATTCATTATGATCATGGCTGATCATCCAACTCAGTAGCCTGTTCCAGCATTCGCCCAATACCCTTTGATCCCTTTCGACCCAAGAGCTCTCTCTAACTCCTTTTTGAAAACATACAATGTTTTGGCCTCAACTGCTTTCTGTTGTAGCGAATTCCAAAGCGTCACCACTCTCTGGTTGAAGACATTTCTCCTCATCTTAGTCCTGAAAGGTTTACCCCGTATCCTTAGACTATGACCCCTGGTTCTGGACTCCCTCACCATCGGGAACATCCTACCTGCATCTACCCTGTCAAGTCCCGTTGTTAGAATTTTACAGGTTTCTATGACATCCCTTCTCACTCTACAATCCTAACCGACTCAACCTCTTCTCATACGTGAGTCCCGCCATCCCAGAAATCAGTTTGGTAGACCTTCTCTGCACTCCCTCTGTAGCAAGAACATCCTTCCTCAGATAAGGAGACCAAAACTGCTCACAATATTGCAGGTGTGGCCTCACCAAGGCCCTGTATAATTGCAGCAAGACCTCCCTGCTCCTGCACTCGAATCCTCTCGCTGTGAAGTCCAATAAACCATTTGCGTTTTTTGCCACCTGTTGCACCTGCATGCTTACCTTCAGGTACTGGTGTACGAGAACACCCAGGTCTCGCTACATATTCCCCTCTCTCAGTTTATAGCCATTCAGAAAATAATCTGCCTTCCCGTTTTTGCTCCCAAAGTGGATAACCTCACATTTATCCACATTATACTGCATCTGCCATGCATTAGACCACTCACTCAATTTGTCCAAATCACCCTGAAGCCTCTCTGCATCCTCCTCACAACTCACCCTCCCACCCAGTTTTGTGTCATCTGCAAATTTGGAGATATTGCATTTAGTTTCCTCATCTAAATCATAATTGCATATTGTGGATATCTGGGGTCCGAGCACCGATCACAGCGGTACCCCTCTAGTCACTGCCTGTTTAGTCACTGCCTGCCTTTCGAAAAACCCATTTATCCCTCCTCTTTGTTTCCTGTCTGTCAAACAATTTTTATCCATCGCAACACACTAACCCCAATCCTATGCACTTTAATTTTACACACTAATCTCTTATGCGGGACTTTGTCGAAAGCCTTCTGAATGTCCAAATGTACCACATCCATTGGCTCCTTTCAGGCAGTGAGTTCCAGACCATCACCAGCCACTGGGTGAAAACGATTTTCCTCATCTCGCCGCTAATTGTTTTCTGCCAATTACTTTAAATCTATGCATCATCGCCACTGACCTCTCTGCTAAGGTAAATAGACCCTTCACCTGTTCTGTATCCAGGCCCCTCAAAATTTTGTACATTTCAATCAGATCTCCCCTCAGCCGACTCTGTTCCAAGGAAAACAACCCCAGCCTAACCAATCATTCCCCATAGCTGCATTTTTCCAGCTCTGGCAACATCCTCGTAAATCTCCTCTGTACCCTCTCTAGTGCAATTAAATCCTTTCTATAATGAGGTGACCAGAACTGCACACAGCACTCAAGTTGTGACCTAACCAATGGGTTATACAGTTCCAGCATAACCTCCCTGCTCTTCTATTCTGTACATGCCTTGTTGGGAACGTCACTGCAGTTTGAAAATATGAAACACTGATCACTGATCCAACACTCACCCCTAAACACTCACACTAAACTCCCAACACAGGACTGGGCAGATAATGAGGATTGTTACTTAATGTTACTTCTTGTCTCATCCTCTATCTGTCTTTCCCTCTCATGTCTGTCTCTCTCCATCTCTCTCTCTCTCTCTCTCTCTTTCTCTCACTGTGTCTCGCACTCTCTCTGTCACTGCCTCTCCCTCTTTCTCCATCTCTGTCCATGACTCTGTCTGTGTCTCTCACACCATCTCTTCCTCTCTCTCTCTCCTTGGGCAGAAATGCTTTAAAATATTTCTTGGTTAATTCCGAAGGTGGGAATCTTGCCCTTGCTGCGAAGGTCACTGCAGTTTGAAAACATCAAACACTGACCTCTGACCCACTCTGTCTGTGCCTCCCTCCCTCCATCTCTTCCTCCTTCACTCCCAGGACAGCAATGTCGGGAGTCGCTTCTGGTTAATTTTGAACCTGTAACTCTTGCCCTTTTTGGCAAAGTCACTGCAGTTTGAAAATATCAAACACTGATCCAACACTCACCCCTCAAACACTCACATTAAATCCCCAATACCGGACTCGGCAGACAGTGGAGATTGGTACTGGGGTTCTGTTCAGATTTCATCTCATTATCGCTTCTGTCTCCCGCTGTCTTTCACTTCGTCCCTCCACATAGTGCACAGAGTGGGAGCACCCTCCACTTTATACATAGAGATGGTGCTCCCTTCACTTTATAAATAGAGATGGTGCTCCCCCCACTTTATACATAGAGCGGGTACTCCCTCCAATATATACATAGCGGGAGCTCCCTCCATTTTACACATAGCGAGGGAGCTCCCTCTACTTTATGCACAGAGAGGCAGCTCACTCCACTTTATACATAGAGAGGGAGTTCCCTCCACTTTATACATAGAGGGGGTGCTCCCTCCACATTATAGGGAGAGGGGGAGCTGCCTCCATTTATGCATAGAGAGGGAGCTCCCTCCACTTTATACATAGAGGGGTAGCTCCCTTTATTTTATGCAGCATTCATGGTGGGTTTAAACACCTGTCACCAGGCCACTAGTGGGCCTCTGGATTACTTGACCGGTGATATATTCACTGTGTGACTGCCTCCCCAATGGACGTTAACAGTGTCTGTCTCCTAATATCACCCACAGTAGTTTTTAGGCTATAGCCCTGAACATTGTCTTTAATCAGATCCCCAAAGTTCACATTTGAACTGGGAAAAGGCAGGAACAGAGTGAAACGGGATTAGTTTTGTCCCTGGATTCAGCGTGCACTGCAGACAGATCGGTTACATTTACAATAGAAACACCATGAGTGAACAAGGTCAATGCAATAATCTGGAAAATATAAATGACGCCACTCATAATTGTAGCATATATCCCGAATGAGTGCAGATTTCAGGTTTATTCCTGAGAGAGGTCTTACTAAGAAAATGTCATTGACATTGAAATGATTGTGTTTTATCCACCACATTATTTACATCAGAGTCAAAGCTGCTGATGTAATGTGTTTGTTCAGGAGAGTGTAACCAATAGCAATGATCAGGGGTATAACCATGTCATTGGAGACTTATCCCCTGCATAACTCCGGACCCATTGGAATGGATCAACTCAGAATGCCTGGTGGAGCTGTGGATTCCAGGCTACCAGAAGTCGCTGCTTCTCACAGAAATGGAATATCCAGTAATGTATCAGATAGAAGACATTTACTATCCTATACTTGCAGTAATTGGAGTTCCTGGTAAGCCAGTATCTTAGCTATTAATGGTATAAATCGATGTTAAATGTGCTGCTGTACTCGGTATTATTTCTTACTATGTGTTACACAGCCGCCTGTTCTTTTCTTTTCCAGCAATTTACTGATGGAACCTTCTCATTTTTCTAGTCTTTCAGTCCTGTGTCCATAATGTGATTGGTTTCTGCAACCGTGGCATTTTTCCTGGATTATTCTGTGCATTGCGTGTATTCGAATCAAGCTTCTCGGTTAGGATCACGAATCAGATCATCAGGAGCTTTGAGCAGTTTCATGATGTGGATCGAACTGGTCCTGGAATATTTTTATGAATCTTTTTTTCCTTGATTGATAATGAAGCATCTCAAGGTCTCAGTGTTACAAGGGGACAGCACAATGTCCTCCCTCCCCAATAACATGGCTCAGTTTAACTGGAATTTCAATATATTTATTTGTTATCACTGGAGATTTTGGAAGAACTCGGAATGTTTTCACTGGAACGACGGAGATGGAGGGGCAACATGATAGAGGTTTGCAAAGTTATGAGCAGCATGGACAGATTGGATAGTCAGAAGCTTTTTCCCAGGGTCGAAGAGACAGTTTCTAGGGGACATAGGTCTAAGGTGCGAGGGGCAACGTTTAGAAGGGATGTGCGAGGCAAGTTTTTTACACAGAGGGTGGTGAGTGCCTGGAACTTGCTGCCAGGGAAGGTGGTGGAAGTTGATACGATTGCAATGTTTAAGAGACATCTTGACAAATACATGAATGGGAAGGGAATAGAGGGAGATGGGCCCCGGAAGTGCAGAAGCTGTTAGTTTAGGCAGGCATCAAGATCGGCGCAGGCTTGGAGGGGCGAATGGCCTGTTTCTGTGCTGTACTGTTCTTTGTTATTTGTTATTTGTTATCAAATATTATTTCATTTTGTGTGTGTCTGACGCTGCTTCAGAGGTCTGGCTACTGAACCGGTTTGCTGCCGACACGTTCTCATCTCCTTCTCTGCTTCACTGTGGACCTTCACTGTCACTGGACTACACTGTAAAATAGAAAGTATTGATGTGATGTTTCATTGGTTTACACTCTATCATTTGGAATTAAGAGTTTTTCCATTTATATGTAGATTATCAGCTGCAGCGCTGACGTTGTTTTATTAATTAAACCATTCCACATTCTAACCCCCATTACTTTATAATTCCAGGAGAAGGCATTTCAATGATTGTGAGGTTTGTCTGGAAGAAGCTTTCGATCCTGTTTATTCCATGCTTTGTAGGTGAAGTGAAGAGTGGAGGTGAACAGGTGGAGACCTGGGCGTTCTGTAGATACATGACATTATTACCAGAGGTTTCACCAAGTAAACAAACTGACTCTGAGAATAGAATCATTGAACCTGGGGATGGTGAACAGTACACAGGTGCTGAATGTTAGGAGTGTATCATATGTGAAAAGTAGCATTAAGTAACTGTTTGCAGGGTGTGAGTAATCCAGGGAGATAGGAAGGATAAAACGAGCAGGGAGAACGAAACCGAGGGGAACAGATAAGCAGATGTAAAGAGAAAGAGAAAGAAGCAGCAGTGTGAATAATTCACTATCATAAAGTGCTGGAATGTCCAGAACAGTTAGTGAGAGAAACAGTGAGTTGAAGTTGTCTGTTGTCAGATTGTGTTCATTTTCCTGTTGGATTTGTCCTCCATATTGATTTCTGTCAGGTCCTCATTTTGTTTTGTAGAAAGTTCTTATTCCTTACTCAGTGACTGAATAAGCAGAACAGAAGAGAATCAGTTTCTCACTGATGGTTCATCATTATTTAAATACTTCAATTTAAAATCTCTGTGACTGCTGAATTTAATAAGGAGCGAGTTTCATATCAGAAATATATTTAAATTTATATTTAATAGCCTGTACAGACTAAATATATTGACTATATTGTATAAACAATGAACTGTTCTTCAACACGAATAACCACAGGGATTATTGTTTGAATGTATTAATTGAGTTGTATTACTTGGATCTATAGATTAGATTTCCTCTAACACTCTGCTGCAGTCTCTCTCTGTGAATCTCAGCCTCTCCTCTCACTGTGTTGAATGCTCTGTCTCCTCATCCATTGCTTCAGTTTATCCACATTCCCAAACCATCTGCTCCAGTCTCCCTTCCATCTCCAACATGTCCTTTTCCTTCTCTGCCTCCGAATCTCGCTCACCAGCTCCACCTCCAGCTGCCTCGTCCAACGTGATAGGAATACAGGAACAAAGAAGCTGGAGGAGGCCATTCAGCCCTTCGAACCTGCTCTGCCATTCCAGATCCTGGCTGATACTCAAACTCAGCGCTGCAGTTTTCAGCCTTTTCCCATTTGTTAACAGTCCCTGTCGGTTCTCTGAACCCAGAGCAGCAAATCAGCTGCACATCCCGCTCTCCCCAAACCTTCCAGATCAACAGTCTGGAGGGAAATTCCCAATTAACCCATTGGATTCCATCTCTGTAAAACCCCTTCTCATTTCCCCACTGGCACTGCATCCTCACTCAGTACTTCCAGTAGATCCGGTGTTGACTTTATTCACTTTCTGCATCAATTTCCCAGTTCATTATTAATAATTGTGTTTTCAAACATTTCACTGTGACAAAGCACTGCCCAGGTCAATTAAGCATTTTTCATTGCTCGATGCACCAACAAGGCTGGAAATTTCAGCCCAGATCCTGTCAAACTGCTGCTTTGCATTCAGGTCTGATCAGTAATTTTTCTGCTTCCTTTTCTCTCTCTTCCAGTTAACTTGGTGGCGATTGTGATCCTGTCCCGAGGAAAGTGCGGTCTCTCCAAATATATCACTGTCTACCTGGCGGGAATGGCAGTGTCTGATCTCCTGGTCGTTATCTCTGATCCCATATTGATTTGGATTGTTTATATTTATTTCCCATTTTCATTCCTGAGAATTACTGCCGTGAGTTCTTTCCTTACCGTTCTGCGTTTTGCAGCCACAAATGTTTCTGTCTGGGTCACAGTCACTTTCACCTTTGATCGATTTGCAGCCATTTGTTGTGAGAAGCTGAAAGCAAAATATTGCCGCGAGAAAACGGCGGCTGTGGTTGTAGGAACAGTGAGTGTGCTGGGCTGTTTAGAGTCTCTCCCCTGGTACTTTACAATGAAACAACGTTACATTATTGATAATGTTCCCATGGGTTGTGTTAATAAACTGAGCTTCTTGACTTCCCCCATATGGGGGGCATTTGAATTGTTTGACCGCATTTTAACTCCTTGTGCACCGGTCTTTCTGATTTTGCTGCTCAATGTTCTGACTGTCAGACGGATTTTATTCTCCAGTGAAGTCCGCAGGGGATTCCGGCGCCACAGCAATGGAGAGAATCACAAGGACCCAGAGATGGAGAATCGCAGGAAATCAATTATTTTACTCTTCAGTAGATCCGGCAGTTTTATACTGTTCTGGGTGACCCGGGTTGTGTTTTACATTTATAGGCGAATTGCAGATATTCTGCATTATTTCTCCTACACTGACCCTCTCTATATAACAGATCACACATCAAAGATGCTGCAGCTTCTCAGTTCCTGCACCAACACATGCATTTACACTGTGACCCAGACTAAATTCAGACAAGAGCTGAAGAAGGTGGTGAAATACCCTCTCAGTCTCATTGTTAAATTAGTGAAATCATAAAACGAGGTGAAGAGTTTTAAGCACTGGAACTAAATCGCATTCTGGCGCCCGCCCCGCTCCACTCCACCCCCCCCCCCCCCACCTGCCTTTGTGATTATTTGACCGGCGCCATCTTAAGTCTTGGCAGCTGCCTGAACGTGGATGACCATGACGTTTGACAGGAACAGGCTGCATATGTGCATGTTCCAGTACAGCGCCAACTAGTGGTTGCGTTGTCAACAAATGCAGCCTTCCATGACTTCATTTGTCCCTCCCTGACACCATCTCACCCGCTCTCTCTGATTCTGTCTCTCTCTCTGTCTAGCCCTCTTTCAAGCCATCTCTCACTCTGTCTCGCTCTCTCTTTCTCTCCCCTTCTCTCCCTCTCTCCCTCTTCCTTTGTCGCTGTCTGTCCATGTCTATTTCTCTCTGTCTGTCTCCCTCTCTCTGTCTCTCCCTCTCTCTCTGTCTCTCCCTCTCTCACGCCATCTCGGTCTCTCTCTCTCTCTCTCTCTCTCTCTCTCTCTCTCTCTCTCTCTCTCTCTCTCCCCCTTTGTCGCTGTCTGTCCCTATCTATTTCTCTCAGTCTCTGACCATGACTTTATTTGTGCCTCCCTTTCACCATTTCTCCCTGTTTGTCTGTCTCTCCCTCTCTCATACTCTCTCCCTATTTTTCTTTCTTTTTCTTTGCCTCCCTCTCACTGCCTCTCCATCTCTCTCTACGTTTCTCTCTCTCTCTTTGACTCTCTGTCACTGCCACTCTGACTCTGTCTCTCTCTCTCTGTTTCTCCCTCTTTTTCTGCCACTGCCCCTCTCTCTCCCTGTCTCTCTCTCTGTCTCTTTCTCTCTCTTTCTCTGCCTCTGACCATGAGTCTATTTGTGCCTCCCTGACATCATCTCTCCCTCTCTGTCTCTGTCTCGCTCCATTCCGCTCTCTGTCTCTCCCTCTCTCACGTTATCGGTCTCTTTGCTTCTCTCTGTCTCTGTCTGATTCTCTCTCTCTCTCTCTCTCTCCCTCTCTCTGTCTCTTTCTCTCTCTTTCTCTGCCTTTGTCCATGACTCTATTTTTGCATCCCTGGTCGCTGTCTGTCCCTATCCATCTCTCTGTCAGTCTCCCTCTGTCTCCCTCTCTGCTTCTCCGTCTCTCTGTGACAGTGCTTCTCCCTCTCTCTCTGTTTCTCCCTCTCTTGTGCTCTCTGTCTCTCTCACTGCCTCTCTCTCTAACTCTTTCTCTCTCTCTCTCTCTCTGTTTTTCTCTCTCTCTCTATCCATGACTCGGTTTCTGTTTCTCTCACACCATTTCTCTCTCGCTTTCTGCCTTTCCCTGACTGCCTCTCTCTCTCTGCCTCTACCTCACCTTCTGTCTCTCTCCCCTCTCTCTCTCTCTCTCACTCTGTCTCCCTTTCTCGCTGTCTATCCCTATCCATCTCTCTCTGTCTCTGTTCATCTCCCTTTGTAGTCTATTTGTGTCCTTCTCACAGCTGGCTGTACCACCTAATCTTGTATCTCTCTTCTTCATCCCGTTTCACTCTCTATCTGCCCCTCACCCCAATGCACCAGTTAATACAGTATTTGACCATGCCTCTGTTTGTATTATACTCGGCTCTGTCTCTGGAATAAAAATGGTTAAAAAGTGTTTTGAAGTGGCCCCCTCCATTTTATCTGTACAGGTGGAAATCCCAACATTTTATGTATAGAGAGCGAGCTCCCTCCATTTGTTAAATAGACAGGAATCTTCCTCCATTTCATACGCAGAAGGGCCTCTCCCTCCACGTTCTATGTAGAGGGGTCTTCATTTTATACGTAGAGGGGTATCTCCCTCCATTTAATACGTAGAGAGGGAGCTCCATCCATTTTATACTTAGAGAGGTATCTCCCTCCATTTTATATGTACAGAAGTATCTCCCTCCATTTTATGCTTCGAGGGGATTTCCCTCCATTTTATGCTGAGAGGGATATCTCCCTCCATTTTATACATGGAGGGGTATCTCCCTCCATTTTATATGTAGAGGGGGATTTTAATCCAATTTTTATCCAATTTACACAATATTTATCCACCACACAAATTTTTTCCCCTGCGATATTTCCCCCCTGGAAAATATCTCCCCCTGTACAGACCCACCCCGAATCTAAATAATCCTCGTCTGCAGCCGCCTATCTGATATGTCCTGTTAACTGACACCTATCTAATAGTTTCACTATGAACAGACCCCCATCTAATTATCCCCTTCCCTCTGTTACAAGACAACCCATCTAAATGCCCCCCACCCCGTTGGAAGATAACACATCTAAACACCTCCCCCCCCACAGGAAGAGACTCCCATCTAAGTACCACCCCCCCTTTCCCCGGAACAGACTCCCATCTGAATAACCCTCCCAGGAACAGAATCCCATCTAAATGCCCCCATGAACAGACTCTAATCTAAATACCCTCCCCGCAGGAACCGACTCCCATCCAAATAATTGCCCAGGAACAAACTTCCATCTAAATAACCCTCCCAGGAACAGAGCCCCATCTAAATACCCCCAGGAACAGACGTTTTTCTAAATACCCCCCGTTAACCGTCCCCAATTTAATTCTCCCCTTCCCCCACTGTGAACACTCCCCCCTTTCTAAACACATTCCCTGTCCTGTAAAAGCTCCCCCTCCACTAATTCCCACCCTGTATCATCTCCCCCGTGAACAGCCACACCCGCCCGCCCCCTGTGTAACTGCCGTCCCAGTCAACAGCCACCCCCCACCCCCTCCGGAATTCCAACCTCCATAACTTTCCTGGGTTTGGCTCCATCTCCTAAAAATCTTTCATTCGCTTTAATTCCTGGTCTAGATAAGCCACTGGAATTCCATCAACTGGCTCCCAGACCCCCGGCACCTGTAACTCCTGTCCGGCCAAACATATGGCCAGGCATAGTGCAACGACCTCCAGAGGCTAACTGGCATTCAGAGCCTTTAACGCACAGGAAGATCCCAGCCTCAGACACATCCCTCTCTGCAGAAAGGTGTTTCACCTATTCTCCCCACCGGCTTCAGGAAATCAAACAGAGGGAGACACACACAAACACACACACAATGACTTGCACAGGGACAAGAGGAGACCATTCAGCCCGAGGAGCCTGTCCTACCCATTTTAGATCATGGCTGATCTATCCCTTCCCCCATTGATCCACAAGGAGACATCCAGAGACAGTCGGGGAGCAGCGATACGGAGAGCCAAATGAACACTGGAGTGCACTCGGACTTGGACTTGGTGCCAATGGTGAAAACCAGGGTTGAGGGGAGCAGGGTGGTTGTGAATCAGCTACCCGTTCAGCATCTCTCCCCTGTTTTTACCTCAATGGGAGCAAAACTGGGCAGAGATGGAAAGCAGGATCCCAGTTCATAATCACCCTGTACAACGCCAAGGCAGCGAGTTCAAATCCACCGCCAGATAGAGGGACAGAGACACAGAAAGCAGATCCCGGGATTAGGACAGAACCGAGAGAGAGAGAAATAAATGGAAAGGAGACGGAGAATGACATGCAGGGAGTCCGAAACCAGTGAGAGAGAAACTTAGATGAAAGGGCAGAAATACCGAGAAGGGCAGAGAGAGAGAGAGAGCAATGGAGACATACACAGAGAGATGCAGATATTGAAAAGATCCCAGACAAAGAGAGAGATGCAGAGACAGAAAGCGTGGAGGGGCAGAGATACAAAGTAAGATGTGTTGACAGAATGGAGAGGGGTGTCCCGGGACAGTGGGGGGGGGGGGGGGGGGGCGGGAGCGGGGGGGGGATGCAGAGATAATCTTGCAGGAAAGGAGAAGCAGAGATCGAACGATTCAGGGATTTGGAAGAGATAAAGATGCAGAGAGTCACAGAGAGAGGGAGACTCACAGAGAGAGGAGTTGAACACGTGGCTGCAGGGATGGTGTAGGAGGGAGGGTTTTGGTTTCCTGGATAATTGGGGCTCTTTCTGGGGTAGGTGGGACCTCTACAAACAGGATGGTCTTCACCTGAACCAGAGGGGTACCAATATCCTCGTGGGTAGATTTGCTAGTGATCTTCGGGGGGGGTTTAAACTAAATCAGCAGGGGAATGGGAACCTAAATTGTAGTTCCAGTGTTCAGGCTGTTGAGTTTAGTGAGGTCGGGGATAAGGTTACAGGGAAGCAAGAGGGCACTGGCAAGCAAGAACTTGGTTTAAAGTGTGTCTACTTCAACGCCAGGAGCATCCGGCATAAGGTGGGTGAGCTTGAAGCATGGGTTGGTGCCAGGGATCCTGATGTTGTGGCCATTTCAGAGACATGGGTAGAGCAGGGGCAGGAATGGATGTTGCAGGTTCCGGGATTTAGATGTTTCAGTAAGAACAGAGAAGAGGGTAAAAGAGGGGGGGGGGGGGGGGTGTGGCATTGTTAATCAAGGAAAGTATTACAGCGGCAGAAAGGACGTTTGAGGACTCGTCTACTGAGGTAGTATGGGCCGAGGTTAGAAGCAGGAGAGGAGAGGTCACTCTGTTGGGAGTTTTCTATCGACCTCCGAATAGTTCCAGAGATGTAGAGGAAAGGATAGCAAAGATGATTCTCGACAGGAGCGAGAGTAACAGGGTAGTGGTTATGGGGGACTTTAACTTTCCAAATATTGACTGGAAATACTATAGTTCGAGTTCTTTAGATGGGTCTGTTTTTGTCTAGTGTGTGCAGGAGGGTTTTCTGACACAGTATGTGGACAGGCCAACCAGGGGCGATGCCACATTGGATTTGGTACTGGGTAATGAACCCGGCCAGGTGTTCGATTTAGATGTAGGTGAGCACTTTGGCGATAGTGATCACAATTCCGTTAGGTTTACCTTAGCGATGGGCAGGGACAGGTATATACCGCAGGGCAAGAATTATAGCTGGGGGAAAGGAAATTATGACGCGATTAGGCAAGATTTAGGATGTGTAGGATGGGGAAGGAAACTGCAGGGATGGGCACAAACGAAATGTGGAGCTTATTCAAGGAGCAGCTCCCTGTCAGGCAGGGAGGAAGTTGTCGAGCGAGGGAGCCGTGGTTTACTAAAGAAGTTGAAGAGCTTGTCAAGAGGAAGAAGAAGGCTTATGTTAGGATGAGACGTGAAGGCTCAGTTAGGGCGCTTGAGAGTTACAAGCTAGCCAGGAAGGATCTAAAGGGAGGGCTAAGAAGAGCAAGGAGAGGACACGAGAAGTCATTGGCGGATAGGATCAAAGAAAACCCTAAGGCTTTCTATAGGTATATCAGGAATAAACGAATGATAAGAGTTAGAACAGGGACAATCAAGGATAGTAGTGGGAGGTTGTGTGCTGAATCAGAGGAGATAGGGGAAGCGTTAAATGAATATTTTTCGTCAGTATTTACAGTAGAAAAAGAAAATGTTGCCGAGGAGATTACTGAGATACAGCCTACTAGGCTAGATGGGATTGAGATTCACAAGGAGGAGGTGTTAGCAATTTTGGAAAGAGTGAAAATAGATAAGCCCCTGGGCCAGATGGGATTTTTCCTAGGATTCTCTGGGAAGCCAGGGAGGAGATTGCAGTGCCGTTGTTGTTGATCTTTATGTCGTCATTGTCGACAGAGTAGTGCCGGAGGACTGGAGGATAGCAAATGTTGTCCCCTTGTTCAAGAAGGGGAGTAGAGACAGCCCTGGTAATTATAGACTGTGAGCCTTACTTCGGTTGTGGGTAAAATGTTGCAAAAGGTTATAAGAGACAGGATTTATAATCATCTTGAAAAGAATAAGTTCATTTGCGATAGTCAGCACGGTTTTGTGAAAGGTAGGTCGTGCCTCACAAACCTTATTGAGTTTTCGAGAAGGTGACCAAACAGGTGGATGAGGGTAAAGCCGTGGATGTGGTGTATATGGATTTCAGTAAGGCGTTTGATAAGGTTCCCCACGGTAGGCGATTGCAGAAAATACGGAAGTATGGGGTTGAAGGTGATTTAGAGCTTTGGATCAGAAATTGGCTAGCTGAAAGAAGACAGAGGGTGGTGGTTGATGGCAAATGTTCATCCTGGAGTTTAGTTACTAGTGGTGTACCGCAAGGTTCTGTTTTGGGGCCACTTCTGTTTGTCATTTTCATAAACGACCTGGATGAGGGTGTAGAAGGGTGGGTTAGTAAATTTGCGGATGACACGAAGGTCGGTGGAGTTGTGGATAGTGTCGAAGGGTGTTGTAGGGTACAGAGGGACATAGATAGGCTGCAGAGCTGGGCTGAGAGATTGCAAA
>NW_027140920.1:0-43680 GCF_036365525.1 Heterodontus francisci
CTTAATTGTCAGGGGGATAGTCACCAGCATATAGAAGTATAAAAGAGGAATAAGCTGCATAAAATGAGAATGTTGGATAGTACTAGCGAAGGGAATAGTACTATATTAGATAGGAGGAGACTAAGAAGGACTTCTAGGAATACAAAGACAAGTTTACAATGCACAAAGTGTGATGAATAAGATTGGTGAGTTACAAGCACAAATAGCTGTTTGGGAATATGATGTAGTGGCAAAATGGAAATGTGGCCTAAAAATGGTGAGTACTGGGCCCTTACTATTCAAGGATACAAAATGTTCAGAAAAGATAGGGAAGGATAAAAAGGTGGCAGCACTTATTAGGAAAAACATTGTGGTGTTGGAAAGAGCGGAAGTCCTCAAGGGGCAAGGACAGAATCTATTTGGTTAAAGTTGAGAAGCAAAAAGGGAATGATCATGTTTCTGGGGATATTCTATAGATCTCCAAATAGTGAGGGAGAGATAGAAGAGCAAATCTGCAGGAAAATCACAGAGATGTGCAAGAACTATATTGGGGGACTTTAATTACCCAAATATTGATTGGGATAGTATTAGAGTAAAGGGAAAGGAGGGGGCGGAATTTCTGAAATGTGTTCAAGAGAACTTCCTTGATCAGTATGTTCTCTATCCAAGGAGACATTGCTGGATCTGATGCTGGGGAATGAGGTTGGCCAAGTGGACCAAGTGTCTGTGAGGGATCACTTGGGGAAGAGTGATCATTGTATTATGAGAGCAGTAATGGAGAAGAGCAAGGAACAATCTAAAGTAAAATATCTAAATTGGAAGAGGGCTATCTTCAATGGGATGAGAAGGGTAAAATGGAACTAATGACTGGCAGGAAAAATTGCAACGGAACAATCTTTAAGAAAGAGATACTTCATTCCAACAAGGGCGAAAGGTAGGGGAACCAAAGCCAGGGCTCCTTGGATGATAGGAGAGATAAAAAAGATGAAACAAGAAAAGCTGGTGTATGATGCATGTCAGATGAATTCTTCAAGTGAGAACCAGGTCAAATACAATAAGTTGGGAGGAGAAGTGAAGAGGAAAATAAGACTGGCAAAGAGAGAATATGAGAATAGAATGGCAGTCAACATAAAAAGGAGCCCAAAAATCTTCTATTGACATGTAAATAGTAAGCAGGTAGTAAGAGGCAGAGTGGGCCTATACGGGACAAAGAGGGTATTATAGGTTTAGCGGTACAAGGCAAGGCTAGAATACTTAATGAGTACTTTGTATCAGTGTTTACTATGGAAAAGGATGCTGACAAAATATTGGTAGAAGTGGAAATGGATGGGGTGAAAATTAAGAGGCAGGAAGCCCTGTAAAGTTTGGCTATGCTTAGTGGAGATAAGTTGCCTGGTCCAGATGGTTTGCATTCAAGGTTGCTAAAGGAAGTGGAGGTGGGGATAACAGAAAGGCTTACCATAATCTTCCATTCTTCCCTAGATACAAGGGCGGTGCCAGAGGATTGGAGAGTGGCAAATGTGACATCCTCATTCAAGAAAGGGTGTAAATGCAGTCCTAGTGACTATAGGCCAGTAGTATAACATCAATGGTGGGTAAGGTTTTAGAAAAAATAACCAGGGAAAAAATCAACAGGCACGTGGAGAGGTTTGAGTTAATTAAGGAGAGCCAGCATGGATTTGTGAAAGGCAGATCCTGCTTGACTCATCTAATTGAATTTTTTGATGAAGTTAACAGAGAGGGTTGATGAAGGGAATGCAATGGATGTTGTCTATTTGTATTTTAAGAAAGTGTTTGACAAAGTACCACATAAAAGGCTTGTTAACAAAATTGAAGCTCATGGAATAGAAGGGTCAGTGTCAGCTTTGTTATGACCGAGGTTGGAGGAATGCACTGTCTTTCTCTAGCAAGCTCTTAATTTAATCTAAGTTAATCAAATATAACATAAGACTTGATCGATTTATTAGCATAAAAACTAAAAACTAAGGTGGATTTTTTAATTTACCATATATATAGAGAGAGAGAGGGACCAGCATGGAGGGTATTGGTTCAAATTAGGAGCTGGGTAATTAAAATTTTTCCAATCGTGGTAGTGTAACAGTAAATGTTTTAATAAGAATATAAACACCGAGCAGGACTAGAAGTATTAATTACAATTGATTGTTTAAACAGGTACTTTTAATTTAATTTAATTTAAATCAAACATCGGATCAAACATCCAAATATTTAACAGCCAAATTAATTAATTAAATAGAATAGAGATGGCCGGGTAGGCGATGTGTTACAGCTGTAGTATGTGAGAGCTGGTGGACGCCAATGCAATTCACGGTGGCCACATCTGCAGCAAGTGTTGGCTACTCAAAGACCTTCGGCTCAGAGTTGATGAGCTGGAGCTCAAGCTGTGGACACTGCGACACATCAGGGAGGGGGAGAGTTACCTGGTCACTGTGTTTCAGGAGACAGTCACACCCCTAAGATTAATTACATCAAATTTGGACCGTTGCCAGGGACAGGAGGGTTTGACTGCGAGTGAGGCAGGTATGGGGATCCAAAATTTAGCTTTGGAGGAGCTTCAGCCAGTGCCCTTATCCAATAGGTACGAGGTTCTTGCTCCTGGTGTGGACGAGGGCACAGACTGCAGGGAGGATGAGCGAACTGACCACAGCACCGTGATTCAGAGTGCCATTCAAGTGGGGGGAGGAAAGGGAAATGTAGTAGTAATAGGGGATAGCATAGTTAGGGGAATAGATACTGTTCTCTGCAGCAAAGACAGGGAGTCCCAAAGGCTTTGTTGCCTACCTGGTACCAAGGTTAAGGACATCTCTTCTGGGCTGGAGAGGAACTTGGAGTGGGAGGGGAAGGATCCAGTTGTCGTGGTCCACGTAGGTACCAACGACATAGGTAGGACTAGGAAAGAGGTCCTGCTGAGGGACTATGAGCAGCTCGGGGCCAAATTAAAAAGCAGAACCACAAAGCTAATAATCTACGGATTACTACCTGAGCCATGTGCAAATTGGCATAGGGTAAATAAGATTAGAGAGGTAAACGCATGGCTCAAAGATTGGCGTGGGAGAAATGGGTTCCGATTCATGGGGCACTGGCACCAGTACTGGGGAAGGAGAGAGCTGTTCCATTGGGATGTGCTTCATTTGAACTATGCTGGGACCAGTGTCCTGGTGAATCGTATAACTATGGTTGCAGATAGGACTTTAAACTAGTTAGTGGGGGGAGGGTTCAATTGAAGGGAAGTTTAAAAAATCAAAAAGAAACGAGAGAGCAGAGGTGCAGAGTAATGAAGAGGCAAATGGTAATCAAAGTGTGACAGGAAGGGGCAGAAAATATAAGCAGAAGAGTGCAGCAGAAATTAGAACCAGAATGAGTAATAATGGTAAAAAGTCAAAGCTTAAGACTTTTTATTTGAATGCACGCAGCATTTCTAACAAAACAGATGATTTGACAGAACAAATAGAAATAAATGAATATGACTTGATAGCTATTACAGGGACGTGGTTGCAGGGTGACCAGGACTGGGAACTCAATATTCAAGGGTACTCGACATTCTGGAAAAATAGGCAAAAAGGAAAAGGAGGTGGGGTAGCTTTGTTAATAAAAGGAATGTATCAGTGCGGTGGTGAGTAGTGATATAGGTGCAATGGATCGTGATGTGGAATCAGTTTGAGTGGAAATAAGGAATATCAAGGGGTAGAAGTCACGGGTGGGAGTCGTCTATAGGCCCCCGAAGAGTTACCTCACTGTATGACAAAGTATAAATCGGGAAATAATGGAGGTATGTAAGAAGGGCGTTACAATTGTCATGGGTGATTTTAATCTGTATAGTGACGGGACAAATCAGATTAGCAAAGGTAATGAATTTGTAGAGTGTATCAGGGATTGTTACTTAGAGCAATACATTGCAGAACCTACCCGGCAACAGGCTATTTTGGATCTAGTAATGTGTAATAAGGTAGGATTAATAAGAGATATCGTACTTAAGGATCCTCTAGGGGGTAGCAATCATAACATGGTAGAATTTCAAATTCAGTTTGAGGGCGAGCAACTCGGGTCTCAAAGCAGTGTCCTCAACTTAAACAAGGGCAATTACAGAGGTATGAAGAAAGAGTTGTCTAAAGCAGGCTGGGAAAATCGACTAAGAGGAAGGTCAGTGGATGAGCAGTGGTAGACATTTAAGCAGATATTTCATAACGCTCAGCAAAAAATTATCCCGGTCAAAAAGAAGGACCCGATGTGAAGGATGAACCACCCGTGTTTAACAAAGGCAGTAAAGGAGATTATCCAATAAAAAACTAAGGCATACAAAACTAGTGGTAGGCCATAGGATTGGGATGACTAAAAAGCTAATAAAGAGGGAATTAATTGATTATGAAAGTAAATTGGCAAGAAATATAAAAACAAATAGCAAGAGCTTCTACAGGTGTATAAAAAGAGAGTAGCTAAAGTGAGTATGGGACCCTTGGAGGATACGACTGGTGAACTGATAATGGGGAACAGGGAAATGGCAGATAATTTAAACCAATATTTTGCAACGGCTTTTCACGGTGGAGGACACTATAAACATCCCACAGATATCAGATAAGCAAGGTGCTAATGGGAGGAACAGTCTCTATTAAGAGGGACAATACATTTGACAAACTATTGGGACTAAAGGCAGACAAGTCGCCAGGACCTGATGGCCTGCATCCAAGAGTTTTAAAGAAAGTGGCTGCAGAGATAGTGGCGGCATTGGTCGAAATATTCCAGAATTCACTGGATTCCGGGAGGGTCCCAGTGGATTGGAAAACTGCTAATGTGATGCCCCTGTTCAAGAAGGGAGGGAGACAAAAAGCAGGAAACTATAGGCCAGTCAGGCTAACATCGGTCATTGGGAAAATGCTAGAGTCCATTATTAAGGAAGAAATAGCAAGACATTTAGAAAAGCTTAACGCAATCAAACAGTCAACATGGTTTTGTGAAAGGGAAATCATGTTTGACAAATTTGCTAGAGTTCTTTGAGGATATAACAAGCAGAGTTGATAAAGGGGAACTGGTAGATGTAGTGTATTTGGATTTCCAAAAGGCATTCGATAAGGTGCCACATAAAAGATTATTGCACAAGATAGGAGCTCACGGTATTGGGGGTAATGTATTAGCATGGATTGGGGATTGGTTAACTCACAGAAGACAGAGAGTCGAGATTAATGGGTCTTTTTCAGATTGGAAAGACGTAACTAGTGGAGTGTCACAAGGATCAGTCCTGGGGCCTCAATTATTTACTATCTTTTTAATGACTTGGAGGAGGGGGCAGAGTGTAATTTATTCAAATTTGCTGATGATACAAAAATAGGTGAGAAGGCATGTTGTGATGAGGACATAAGGAATCTGCAAGGGGATATAGATAGGTTGAGTGAGTGGGCAAAAACTTAGCAGATGGAGTTTAATGCAGGGAAGTGTGAGGTCATGCACTTTGGTAGGAACAATCAAAAGGCAGACTATTATTTAAATGGAGAGAGATTTCAAAAAAGTGCAGCACAGAGGGATCTGGGTGTTCTTGTGCATGAAACACAAAAAGATAGCATGCAGGTGCAGCAAGTAATTAGGAAGGCAAATTGAATTTTGGCCTTTATTGCTAGGGGGTTGGAGTTAAAAAATAGGGAAGTCTTGTTACAACTGTACAGGGTGTTGGTGAGGCTGCACCTGGAGTATTGTGTACAGTTTTGGTCCCCGTATTTAAGAAAGGATATACTAGCACTGGAGGCAGTTCAAAAGAGATTCACTAGGCTGATTCATGGGATGAAGAGGTTGACTTATCAAGAATGGCTAAACAGGTTAGGCCTTTATTCATTAGAGTTTAGAAGAATGAGGGGTGATCTTATTAAAACGTACAAGATTCTGAGGAGGCTGGACAGGGTAGATGTTGAGAAGATGTTTCCACTAGTGGGGGTATCTCGAACTAGGGGACATAGTTACAGAATAAGGGGACACTCATTTAAAACTGAGATGCGAAGGAATTTCTTCTCTTAGAGGATAGTGAATGTCTGGAATTCTCTACCCTAGAGAGTTGTGGAGGCTAGGTCACTAAATGTATTTAAAGAGGATGTAGATAGATTTTTGAAATATCGGGGAGTAGAGGGCTATGAGGAGCTGGCACGAAAGAGAAGATGAGGTCTGGGACAGATCAGCCATGATCTTATTGAATGGCGGGGCAGGCTTGAGGGGCCGAATGGCCTACTCCTGCTCCTATTTCTTATGTTCTTACTCCACTGGTCATGACATATATTTAAATGTTTTACCCAGTTACCAATACGGCCAATTATATACTATATATTAGTTTCAGAATTAAAAAATCCGACAACCAGGTTTTTTAATAAACAACAAGATTATTGATTTATTATTAACCAACTTATTCAATAAAGATGCAAAGATTATTAACACAGATTGAAATATTAAAGTATACATATATATCCTTCTAGAATAACCTAACACACCCACCCACACACACAAAGGAAAAAAGTTAAGAAAAAACTGGCTCTGCAGAGATCAACTTGTAAAAAAAATACTTTGGCCAAGTTACTGTTAATTCTTGAAGAAAAAGGATAAGATATGGAATGTTCCAGATGGACTTTGGTCTGGCATCCGGCTGTCACTAGGATCTTTCTGGAGCAGTTCTGTTCAGGAGACATCGAAGAATAGTCTTGCAGGCTTTTTGGCAGAACTACTGTATCAGTGGTTTCAGCTATCACATTGGATTCTCAGAAGGTTTTCCAAAACAGGTGGAAAAGGCTGAGTTGGGTGGCTTTTCTCTTAGCAGGCTACACACCAACTGAACATTCAAACAGTCCAAGCCAAATCAAAAAGTCAGAACTCCTGACAGCCATAAACCTAGACATGGTCTCTTCCAGTAGGTATTTTTTTAAAAATCCAAAGTGTCCTTCCAGTAACCCTTTAAAAAAACAAATCCAGGCATCTCCTCGGTCTTTCAAATGAACCAATTTTCACAATCTTTTAAACACGAATCCTCAAAAAATATTAATAATGCAAGCACCTTCATGACAGCTTGGATAAAAAATGGCTGAAGGGCAAAAAATAGCGAGTCGTAGTAAATGGTTATTTTTCAGACTGGAGGACGGTAGTCAGTGGGGTTCGCTAAGGGTCACTGCAAGGACCACAGCTTTCTTGCTATATATAAATGAATTAGTATTGGAATGCAGAGTAACATTTAAAAATTTGCAGATAATACCAAACTTGGAGGAGTGGCAAATGCTGAGGATGATACAAATTGACTGCAATGGGACATAGGTAGGCTAGCAGAATGGGCAGACCAGTGGCAAATGGAATTTCATACAGAGAAGTGTGAGGTGATGCATTTTGGCAGAAGGAATAGGATGAGGCAATATAGACTTAATGGCACAATCCTAAAGAGTGTGTAAGGACGGAGCGACCTGGGGGTTCAGGTGCATAGATCTTTGAAGGTGGCAGGATATATTGAGAGAGTGGTCAGCAAAGCATATGGGATCTTGGGCTTCAGAAATAGAGGTGGAGAGTGCAAAAGCAGGGAAGTTATACTGAACCTTTATAAAGCTGTGGTTAGGCCACAACTAGAATATTGTGTCCAGTTATGGTCTGCTTGATCGGCACACCATCCACGAACTTAAATATTCACTCTCTCACCAACAACGCACAGTGTGTACCATATACAAGATGCACTGCAGCAACTCACCAAGGCTCCTTTGACAGCACCTTCCAAACCAGCAGCCTTTACTAGCTAAAACAGACACATGGGAATACCACCATCTGCAAGTTCCCCTCCAAGTCACACACCATCCTGACGGATGCAGAGAGTATGTGAGGAAGAACTTTTTTACGCAGTGAGTGGTAATGACAATCAATCAATGATTTAAAAAGAAAATTGGATGGGCATTTGAAGGAAAACTTGCAGGGCTACAGAGATAGAGCAGGGGAATGGGACTGACTGGATTGCTGTGTGGAGAGCCAGCATGGACTCAAAGGCCTACCTTCTGTGTTGTCAGTAACTCTACAACTAAACCCACATTAAAGTGACTAAAAGCAAAATACTGCAGATGCTGGAAATCTGAAATAAAAACAGAAAGTGCTAGAACTATTCAGCAGGTCAGGCAGCATCTGTGCAAGAGAGAAACAGAGTTAACGTTTCAGGTCAGTGACCCTTCATCAGATGGGTCTGAAGAAGGGTCACTAATCTGAAACGTTAACTCTGATTCTCTCTCCACAGATGCTGCCAGACCTGCTGAGTATTCCCAGCATTTCTTGTTTTTATTTCAGATTTCCAGCATCTGCAGTATTTTGTTTTTACCATTCTGTAATGTCTTGCTTGAAACAAATGTGACCGGCATGCTCCTGTTTCAGTCCCAGCCTTTGGTCTTGTAATGATATCTAAATTAAAACTGGAGCACTGAGAGACATGACAGGATCGACTAAACAGAGTTAGAAATAAAAGTAACAAACAAGGAGAATTTATTTATGAGTCATTCCCTACAGCTACTGCAATAAAACTTGTTACTTCCACACTACAGTCCCATGGTAATCGCTTTCAGCTACATATACACACCCATAAATATTGATCATGAAATTGCCCCTCTCATTGGATTCTAGTGTCAATATTGTATGCTGCCTTCTAATCTCCTTATGCCATTTATAGAACGTTTGGGAACAGAAAAAGGAACTGCTTTAAAATTAGACAGCAGGAATCCTGTATCCTCACTCTTGCTGTAGCTTCTCTCTCCATGTGGACTAGCTTTCATGTTTGCTTGGGGCCAACTAGTTCCGCTTTCAATATGATGCCGCGGTCACCAATGCAACTGCTGAGTCCAGGCACTGTGAGAGATGGAGCTGGGGCATCTTGACCTTTCCTATGTCATTCCAGACTAGGATTGTCCTATAAAAAGGTATCTATATCCCACATTTTCTTTAAGCCTTGGGAGATGCCCTCACTTCATGTGGCTGCTATTTGGTAATTATTCAGCGTAGGAGGCCAACAAACCATACACGAGCATCCATTGAATTACGGAGTATGACAGAATATTAATCCAGACTGGTAACTGGGCCATGCATTCCCAGACGTAACCTGTGAATTACCACCAGTGCGGAGTGAGTGCTTCATGATTGGTATAATGGCTTTAAACTGAGGCCCATACACCAAGTGCCAGTGGCCAGGGATGCAGAAAGTAATCCCAAAGCTTGACCAAACCCAGAGCTGCAGGAGAAGGCACTTTGGGCTACGGTAAGAATTCCTATCTCAAGTATACAAAATTATGAGGATAGGTAGGAAGAAACCTTTTCCCTTAGCGGAGGTGTCAATAACCAGGGGGAATGGATTTAAGGTAAGGGGCAGGAGGTTTACAGAGGATTTGAGGAAAAGGTTTTTCACCCAGAAGGGTGGTTGTAGTCTGGGACGCACTGCCTGAAGAGGTGGTAGAGGCAGGAAGCCTCACGACATTTAGGAAGTATTTAGATGAGCACTTGAAACGCCATAGCATACAAGGCTATGGGCCAGGTGCTGGAAAATGGGATTAGAATAGTTAGGTGCTTGATGGCCGGCACAGACACGATGGGCCAAAGGGCCTGTTTCTGTGCTGTTTAACTCTATGACTCTAATTAATGTATTTGAGAGTGCAATCCAGCAAGAGACAGATAGTAACCTTTGCATCTATGTCTTGCTTTCCCAAAGAGGCCTAGTGTATTACAGTCCTTGTAGTCAGAGCACTCATTGGTCTTTTTTACTTTCTAGCACCTGTGATCTGGTTGTGGATGTGGGAAGAAGTGTGATTCCTGTTGCGTTCAATCCTGTGTGATTTCTAACAGTCTAATGATGAAAGACATTCTTAGCCTAGGCAGTTCAGTAATGTAGGACATGTAGCAACATAGGAACATAGAAACAGGCATCGTCTATTCAGCCCACTGAGCCTGTTCCAGCATTCAATTAGATCATGGCTGATCTATATCTTAACTCCATTTACTTGCCTTTGCTTCATCATATCCCTTAATACCCTTACCTACGAAAAATCTGTCAATCTCAGATTTTTGGGGAGAGAATTCCAGATTTTCATTACTCTTCGTGTGAAAAAGTGCTTCCTGACGTCACTCCTGAATGGCCTCCTGGGGAGGCAAAGAGATTTAGGGAGAGAATTCGAGAGCTTAGGGCCTGGAGAGCTGATGGTGGAACAAAGGAAGGGGACAAGAATCCAGTGTCAGAGGAACATAGAGCTCTCTGAGGATTTAATATTTCCAATAGACCTAACCTTAACAGCTTTTTTCAGGGGGACAGCTCCCACATTTCCCCTAAACTCTGTGTGAAGAATTGCTTTCTGACATCACCCTAAACAGCTTAACTCTAATTTTAAGGTTATGCTCCCTTGTTCTGTATTCCCCCCAAAATGTAACCTAAAAGAATGTGCGAACTGCTGAATGCAATGCAAACCTTCGCAGAAAGAAAACGTGATGTGACGCAAAAAAGTCGATTAAGCAATCAGTAAGAAGTGACCCATTATTTACCAATAATCTATCTCGAACATTCCAGGCTTATGTAAAGCGGCAAACATCATTATGTTTAATGCCAATCGAGGACGTTTATTTTGAGCAGGCTAGTTGGCAGAGCTAAGAATCTCCAGTGCACTGAGTTAGCAATGCAGATGTTTGATGCTGTGCTTTTGCTAATTAGGCTTCCCTAATTGAAAAGGGCAGAGGATTAGTCTCCCAGAAGGGAAGCACACATAGGAGTACACATCTTTTATGTCTGTACTAGGGAGTGTAACAAGCTTGTGTACAATTCTCTGGTGAAGTGCCAGGAGACTGCTGTCATGTTTGTGATGATGGGATGGACTCCATTGTGATTAAGTGCCTGTGGCTTTTCTTGGTGCATCTGCATTTTTGTACACTTCATTTATGCAGAAGTTTATTTCACATTAATATCAGATTACACTTTAGCCTTTCAAGGGCTTTGTATCAGCGTGTTTCTTTTAACATCCAGAATACACACTTTTTGTATTCAAGGATCAATCTCAGTCAATCCGGTAGCATCAATGCTAAACAGCAAATCCATAAATAATTCTCCATTTACCAAATAAAGGGTGTTGAAATGGAATAAAAGTTATTTGATCTATCTCAATTTTTTCATAGAATCGTATAGCACAGATCTATCTAAAGGCAGTTCCTCAGGATCGAGGATGATTTGCTTCCGCTCTGGTTCTACGCATTTTAAGATGGTTAACAAGTCTGATTTGCGATCCGCAGACTCTACCGCCCGTGGGGCAGGTGATATTTGTAGAATCGGGCAGATGAGTTGGGGGTGGGGAGCTGTGTGTTCCATTTGCTGCCCAGACTTGGCCTTGGCGTGCTCCCATTGAAGTCTTTTGAGGTGCTCGGTGCTTTCCTGAATGCTCCTTCTCCATTTTAGTTTAGTGATACAGCACTGAAACAGGCCCTTCGGCCCACCGAGTCTGTGCCAACCATCAACCACCCATTTATACTAATCCTACACTAATTCCATATTCCTACCACATCCTTACCTGTCCCTACATTTCCCTACCACCTACCTATACTAGGGGCAATTTATAATGGCCAATTAACCTATCAACCAACAAGTCTTTGGCATGTGGGAGGAAACCGGAGCACCCGGAGGAAACCCACGCAGACACAGGGAGAATTTGCAAACTCCACACAGGCAGTACCCAGAATTGAACCCGGGTCGCTGGAGCTGTGAGGCTGCGGTGCTAACCACTGCGCCACTGTGCCGCCCCTGCCAGGGTTGCAGGCTAGGGACTCCCATGAATCAGTGGGGATGTTGGATCTCTTCAGGGATGCTTTGAGAACATTCCTAAAGCGTATCCTCTCTCCTTCTGGGAGTCTCTTGCCACGACAAAGTTCGGAGTAGAGCAGTTGTTTTGGGAGCCTGGTGTCAGGCATGCGAACGGAGTGACCCTCCAGTGAAGCTGGCTTTTGGGAGATTAACGCCTTGATGCTGGGAATGTTGCTAACATTAGATCACCTACCCTATAGCACAGAAGGAGACCATTTGTCCCCTCATGCCTGTGCCAGCTCTCTGAAACAGCAATCCAATTGTCCCACACCCTGCCCCCTCTTGCCCCATAGTACGATAAGTTTTTCTTTTTTAAGGATATATCCAATATCCTTCTGAATTTATCAGGCATTTGAAATGACTCCTTCATCTTGAAACTGCACAGAAATCTACTTGGCCCCAAAGTAATGCATCATAGAAAGGCGCTTGCAACTACTGGCAGTGACGGATCATTGTCACATGCAGGGGGGTATTAACTGTGAGATTATTTTCCGCATTTGCTCTAGATTGAAATTTCAGGTGGATGGATGCCTACCATGAGCTAGTTTACAGAGATCAGATAGATGAATATTTATCCATACACTGCCAAGGTGTCTGCTGTGACTCAGTGGTAGCCCTTTTGCCTCTAAGTGAGAAGGTGGTGGGTTCGAACCACTTTCCTGAAGCTTGTGGCTATTTTGTTCCCTGTATGTTTACCAGCTCTGAGGAGAGATAGCTGAACCTTCTCTACTGGATTATCAAAGGTCAAACTGGTAAATAACAAATAGCGAGTTGTTTACAATGTTTATTCAAATTAGCCATATGAAGCTCCAACAAGGAAGTATTCCATTCTTCGAGTAAAGGAAGAAGAAAGGCTTGCATTTAAATAGGGCCTCACCACATCTCTCAGAAACATCCCAAAGTGCTTTGAATAGAATTAATTACTTTTAAGTGTAGTGACCGTGTTTAGGTAGGTGAATGCAGCAGGCATTTTGCAGGGTAAGATCCCATAAACACAAAGCAGTGGATGTGCATCATGATTGTGTGTGCTACTCACTTTGACTATATCCTTGCAAACTGATACTATGCAGGACGTTTTTGCCAGGAAGTCAGATTGGTAGCTGGCTGCTACATAGGGCATTGACCTCACTGTGTGTGCTGCCTACCAGTCACATTGATGCAATGCCGCTATCTTCTTCAAATGCAACAAAGTCTATTGTCTGAAGCCATTACTAAACACACCAAATGATCACAACTGTACACAGGTGATGGAGTGGAGCTCACACTAGCACAGGAAGAGGCCAAAAGTGGAAATTTAGGTCCCGAAATCCATGGGAGGATTATTTCCTGGCTTAAGTGTCAGCGTACGTGCACCCACAGCTGCTACTGATCACCCACCAATTTTCTTGAGACCAAGGGTCAGGGACAAGAGTAGTGGGTTTTTGGCCTCAGAAGGGGTGGGGGGGGTTATCTGGGGCACCATCCCGCCGATAGAAGAATTCACAATTCTAGCCGGTTTCAGGGGCTTGGGGGGGGGGGGGGGGTGGTGGGGAGCTGTTGTTGCTGGGCCCTTGAAAGGAAATACAACATTGCCCTCTTTCCTAAGGAATCCCCACAGCGCCGACACTGAGCTCTTTGTCGAGATGGGCATAGAGTACGACCCTACTGGGCAGTCCCAGGAGCCCTAATTTAAGGCCAGGACCCAACTGCTCCAGAGCTATAATAGTGAAAACGTAGGTGTAAATATAACCTGGGACACCCCATTTTATGACAGTACCCCCACTGGACATCCACCCAGAACTCAGAGCCAGATCACCAGTTCTTGCTTACCAAGACTGTCTGCTCTGGGGCTTTGAACCCCATCCTTCTGACTCAGAGGCAGGAATACTAACACTGAGCCAGTGGTCACTCCAGCCAGACATGACTGCTCCACTGGATGCCAACTACAGGGGTATCTCGATCCTTAGCGTCATGGGGAAGGCCTTTGCTAGGGTCATACTTAAAAGACTCCGTTTACTTCCAGACCGAGTATACCCGGAAGCACAATGCGATTTCCGTGACGGCAGATCTACTGTGGATTTGATCTCTCCATATGCCAGCTACAGGAGAAGTGTAGGGAGCAGAGTATATCCCTTTACCTTACTTTGTATATCTCACCAAGGCATTCAACACCATCAGCAGAGCAGGACTCTACAAGATTTTGGGAAAAATTTGGCGGTCCACCGAAGCTCCTCAGTCTCATCCGTTCCTTCCATGACAACATACACTGCACTGTACAGTTTGATGGCTCCACTTCTGACAGTTTTGGAGTGAAGATTAGAGTGAAATGGGGTTGTGTTCTAACCCTCAATCTGTTTGGCATCTTCTTCTCCATGCTCCTGACCTTCACCTTCCCTGCAGATATGGAAGGAGTCTACTTGCACACTAGGTCAGATGGCAAGCTTTACAATCTATCAAGGTTGAAAGCAAAGACAAAAAGACATCACATCCTGATCAGAGAACTCCTCTAAGCTGATGTTGCTGTGCTAGTCACTCACATGGAAACTCAGCTACAAAGACTCATGGGCTATCTCTCCCATGCCTGTAACTTGTTCTCCTTGACTATAAACATCGAGAAAACTATGGTCATGGGACAGGGTGTTGCATCTCCGCCCATGATCAGACTAAATAACACCCACTGGAAGTGGTTAGTAAATTCTGCTACCTTGGGTCCACGGTGACAGACAACCTGTCCCTTGATGCAGAGCTTGATACACGCATAGGAAAAGCAGCTACCACCTTTGGCTGACTCACGAAATGTGCATGGGATAACACCAAGCTGACCCTTAGGACCAAGCTATTGGTTTATAAGGTCTGTGTTCTCAGCACCTTGCTGTATGACTATAAAACATGGGCAACTTACCGCTACCAGGAAAAAAAGATCAATAATTTTCATCTTCACTGTCTGTGGCGCATTATGGGTATATCCTGGCAGGACAAAATCACAAATGCAGCAATTCTCTTAAAGTCAGAGCTCCCAAGTGTGTTGGCACTAATCAAATGGAGGCAGCTTCGGTGGATTGGATACATCTTCAGGATGAAAGACAGCAGAATACCCAAGGACTTTCTGTATGATGAGGTAGCCGGGGCCAGACGACCAGTGGGGCGCCTGAAGCTCCACTTCAAGGATGCTTGCAAGCGTGACATGAAGGCCCTAAATGTTGACTATCGCACCTGGGAGTCACTAACAAGTGAAAGAGGGAAATGACAACACATCCTCTGAACTGGTGTGCACTACCACGACGACCAATTGCTACAACAGCTTGGCAACAGGCACCAACATCAAAAACAACAACTCACAGCATCACTTGGCATCTTCACGTGCAGCACTTGTGACAGAACCCGCCTCTCAAGGATTGGCCTTCACAGCCATCAGCAAAGGTGCACCAAGAGAAAACACCCCACCTAAATAGATTGTTTGCTGCATGTTCATCATCTTTCACAGATGGAAGATGCCAACCAACCAGCTAGGACCCATGTGGGTACCCATAGCAACACTTTTCATTTGGAGGACGAGCTCTCAGTCTATCCTGGTGGGATGAAGGTGTATAGAGATTGTAAATGTTAAAATGACGGAGGGCATTGGAAGAGTCACATCTGTGGGTGGGAAGAGACTGGACAAGGGGAGAAAAAATAGATAGGAAGTAATCAATTTGGCTGACGGGTTTTATAGGTTTTTATGTCACAGCTACTCTGGTACATTGTGTGTTGCATCAGTTGCCTGAGTTGGTTTTTTTAACTTAACATTTCTGTACAGCTGGAATCAGCATATAAAGGGCTAAACCCATGCCATCCAAGATTTCACAGGGTCATGTTATCAAAGCTGCTATTTCATTGGCTTGTTGGCAATGGAAGGCTTACATTTGTGAGTTTCTGCAACTTCGAAGTTAAGGGATGATCCCAGGGTCACCTTGCATGAACTGATATCATTGGTGAGCATTCAGGTCAATAATGAAGACGGTCTTCTTCATCTTCATTCAATATGTCAAATATTCTATCATCAATTCATTAAATTCATGCAGTAACATAGATCACTTTGTGTCTCCGAATGGGAGAGATTTTTCCGTCTGATACCTTTAATTTCTGTGTGAAGATAAGGTACCTTCCATGATTTAATTAACTGATCAATATAGAATGAAGACAAAGACGACCTTTCTCATTGTTGGCCTGTGATTCTCATCAAAGATATGATCAGTTCATACCTGCTGATCGCTGGGTCTCAAAGCTGTAGGTGAAAGGTCGAACATTGTACCACCTGATTCCCCTGTGTCTTTTCTTTATATAAGGATGTTTTACCAGCTTAAAATATGTCATTTCAATGAGCTTGCTCTCCCTGACCATCTTCCTTGGTTTACCAGCAGTCGGTGTTAAGTCATACTCATTAACCCTGATTCTTTCCCACCTCTTCATTCGGTTCATTTGTGAAGTTGAACCAGACCTTTCATTAAATGTGTAAGCTTCTTGTTAATGGTAACTTACTAATGTATTGCATAGGGCCATGTATTAACTGCCCCAACAGAGTTTAGCACACACGCACAGTTTATTATTCATTTCATTTTGTGACTGTTTTAAGCATTGTACAGATACAGTTTCTATTTGGCCAATGTTTGCTGCTATACTTCACTGTATATTTTAAATCTTTTAAGTCCTTATTTCTTAGTTGAGCAGGGGGTGAAAGTAAATGGTGATTATGAATTCCCTGCTTGGTGGGAAAGGAGCACGGGAGCAGTTAAAACTGCTCCAGCCAATTCCCCATTTTAACACCATTGATTTTGGTGGCGGATGAGGCTCCATGTGGACTCCAGCAGGTACTGTGATGTATGTGGGTCAGTGATAGCATTTGAACCTGGTCTGGAGCAGAACCCCCACCCTGTGACCATCCTGCCTGGTAAGGACCTCAGGAGCCCAGTGAGACCACTAAAAGTAAGGAAGAGAATGATGCTTAGTGGGGCTAGGTTGAGCAGGATTACACCTGCAGGTCCGGTGAGGAAAGCCCAACTCCTGCTGCCCCCTTCCCCCATCGTGAGACCCACCCTCTCCTGACCTACCTAGTTTCTGGTAGCCTTCTCCAGGTGCCGTTGGGTGAGCTGCAATTCGTCTGATCCATGTAGCATGTAGCATGCCCACCCGCCATCCAGCTGCCACTTTCCATCTGAAACGGGTGGGCAGCTGACCTGCAGTGTTGAAATGGGGCATAGCTGTTAAAATCTGAGCGTGCCTCTGACTCAAACATCTGACTGGAAATGCTGTCCCCTCCCACTAGATTCCCATCAGGAGTTACGAACGGGCCTGTGGTGGTGAATTGGTACATTGGCACTCCCAACTTTCACTTAGAATCATGGAACGAGACCATTCAGCCCATTGTGTCCATGCCAGCTCGCTACAAGAGCAACTCAGTTAATCCCACTCCCCCACCCTTTCCCCATAGTCCTGCAAATTTTTTCTATTCAGATAATTCCCTTTTGAAAGCCATGGTTGAATCTGCCTCCAGCACACTCTCAGGCAGTGCATTTCAGATCCTAACCACTTGCTGCTTAAAAAAACTTTCCTCAGTGTTTTGCCAATCACCTTAAATCAGTGTCCTCTGGTTCTGGATCCTTTCGCCAATGGCAACAGTTTCTCTCTATCCACTCAGTCCAGATGACTCATGATTTTGAACACCTATCTCAAATCTCCTCTGAACCTTCTCTTCTCTAAGGAGAACAGCCTCAGCTTCTCCAATCTATCCATGTAACTGAAGTTTCTCATCCCTGGAACCATTCTTGTAAACCTTTTCTGCACCCTTGCTAATGTGTTCACATCCTTCATAAAGTGTAGTGTCCAGAATTGGACACAATTCTCCAGTTGAGGCCGTATCAGTATCTTATAAGGTTCACCATAACCTCCTTGCTTTTGTACTGTACTCCTCTATTTATAAAGCCCATGATCCCATATGCCTTTTTAACTACTTTCTCATCCAGTCCTACCACATTCAATGATTTGGTTCCCTCTGCTCCTGCACCCCTTTTAGAATTGTATCCTTTAATTTATATTGTCTCTCCTCATTGCTTCTGCCAAAGTGAATCACTTCACACTTCTTTGCATTAAATTTCACCTGCCACATGTCTGCCCATTCCACCAGCTTGTCTATGTCCTCTTGAAGTTTATCCTCCTCACAGTTCACAATACTTCCAAGTTTTGTGTCATCCTCAAGTTTTGAAAATGTACCCTTCACACCCAAGTCTAGGTCATTAATATAGATCACAAAAAGCAGCGATCCTAACACTGACCCCTGGGAAACTCCACTATGTACCTTCCTCCAGCCTGATAAACAACTGTTCATCACTGCTCTCTGTTTCCTGTCACTCAGCTAACTTCCTATCCATGCTGCCACTGTCCCTTTTATTCCAGGGGCTTCAGGTTTGCTGACAAGCCT
Source organism: Heterodontus francisci (assembly GCF_036365525.1). Classification (NCBI taxonomy): domain Eukaryota; kingdom Metazoa; phylum Chordata; class Chondrichthyes; order Heterodontiformes; family Heterodontidae; genus Heterodontus; species Heterodontus francisci. Next base: position 18,240 of record NW_027140920.1, read on the forward strand.
GTTATGTGGCACTTTATCAAATGCCTTTTGGAGGTCCTCGTACACCACATCAACTGTATCACCCTCAACAACCTCCCTGTTACTTCATCAAAAAACTCAAGCAAGTTAGTTAAACACGATTGGCCCTTAACAAATCTGTACACGCTTTCCTTAATTAATCCACATTTGTCCAAGAGATGGTTAATTTTGTCCCAGATTATTGTTTCTAAAAGCTTTCCTACCACCGAGGTTAAACTCACTGGCGTATAGTTGCTGGGTTTATCTCTCGTATGCCCAGGGCCTGTGTTTGAATCCTAACCAGGCTGATGGATGAAAGATTAGGGTTGCAAGCGCCAGCTGAACATTTCCCTGGAGGTTTCATCACATGACCTCCTGCCTCCAACTGCCCGCCCCCACACTTCTCTCATTGGTCACTCATCACACCCATCCTCTCGGTGACCTGCCTTCCACACCAATTAGAAAACAAACAGACTCTTTGTTACCAGATTGAATGATTCTGGACTGTCAGTCAAACAGCCTTACTTCCCTTTGCCAATATTTTAATAACAAATAAACAAAAGTAAATGAAAAATAATTTTAATGCCTGAATGATTTTCTCCCAGAGTTGCTCAGCAGCAGTGACCTGGAGATTAGTCTAAAATCCTGGAGATTAGTCTAAAATCCTGGAGACTCCAGACCAATTCTGGAGAGTTGGCAACCCTAATGGAATTCCCATACTTCCGCTGGCTATGAGAATCCTATACTAAATAACTGAGGTTAGTGTCAACACAGCTTCGTACTGGGTGCAGGCTCAGAGCACACAATATCCCAAATACAGCACTAAATTGACAATCTCACATTCAGAGAGACTATGGGAATGGTGCACTATGGGCACTAGTCCGAGGTACATCATATCACATCAATGGGAGCTTTGTTCTGCCTATACCTGATCTGGACATGCTTAATGCTGACACCTCGATGAGCAGAAATTAGCCTCTGTAAAAAATTTAAATAAAAAAGAAATGCCTACATTATTTGCCGAGTTTCCTGAACTTTGCTCTTTGGAATTTCCTTGCAACATTGCAAAGCAGTGTGAACACAGTGATCTCTGGAGATGAAGCTTTGCGAAGGGAGTTAAGAGAATGCACCGCCACACACAAGCAGTGCACGTTAGAGCATGCTGTGTGTGATTTATGAGGTTTTTACATGACTTTATCAATAGCTGTCATTGGGAGTGGTGTCAGCCAGAGTTTCTCCACCTTCCTTAGGGAGATATAAAGAATGTTTAGTTGAAGTTGACTGACAGGGGAATAGTGGAGCATTAATGAGGTGGCCCATCAATTCCACTGATACTACTGTGGGCAATATGTTAATAATGTCACTGTTGTTTTGAAGCCTATTTCACTCCACTCATGTTACTCACCTATTTGACTCTATAGGTTTCCTTCCACATTTACTCATTTGCATGAGGCTGATACAGCACGTTCCCAGTGGAACTCATCAGCTGCTTTCCCACAGTGTATATGTATATTGATGTGCGGAGTGTGTTTGCGTGTGAGTGGGCTTATGTGCAGAGCGTGCTTGTGTGCAGACTGTGTTTGTGTACGGAGTGTGTTTGTGTGTGTGTTTGTGTGTGGAGTGTGTTTGTGTGCAGAGTGTGTTTGTGTGTGGACTGTGTGTGCAGGGTGTGTTTGTGGAGTGTGTTTATGTGTGTGTTTGTGTGCAGAGTGTGTTTGTGTGCAGGATGTGTTTGTGTGCAGGGTGTGTTTGTGTGTGTGCAGAGTGTGTTTGTGTGTGTGCAGAGTGTGTGTGTGGAGTGTGCTTATGTGTGTGTTTGTGTGCAGAGTGTGTTTGTGTGCAGGGTGTGTTTGTGTGCAGGGTGTGTTTGTGTGCGGAATGAGTTTGTGTGTGGAGTATGTGTTTGTGCAGAGTGTGTGTGTGTACGGAGGGTGTGTGTGGAGTGTGTTTGTGTGTGTGTTTGTGTGCACAGTGTGTTTGTGTGCGGAGTGTGTTTGTTGCAGAGTGTTTTTGTATGTGGAGTGTGTTTGTGTGTGTGTTTGTGTGAAGAGTGTGTTTTTGTGCGGAGTGTGTTTGTGTGTGTTTTTGTGTGTGGAGCATGTTTGTGTGTGTGTTTGTGTGCAGAGTGTGTTTGTGTGCACAGCGTGTTTGTGTGTGGAGTGTGTTTGTGTGCAGAGTGTGTTTTTGTGTGGAGTGTGTTTGTGTGTGGAGTATGTTTGTGTGTATGTTTTTGTATGTGGAGTGTGTTTGTGTGCAGAGTGTGTTTGTGTGTGAAGGGTTTTGTGTGTGGAGTGTGTTTGTGTGTCAAGTGTGTTTGTGTGTGTGTTTGTGTGCGGAGTGTGTTTGTGTGTGGAGTGTATTTGTGCGCAGAGTGTGTTTTTGTGTGTGTTTGCATGTGGAATGTGTTTGTATGCAGAGTGTGTTTGTGTGCGGAGGGTGTTTGTGTGTGGAGGGTGTTTGTGTGTCAAGTGTGTTTGTGTGTGTGTTTGTGTGCGGAGTGTGTTTGTGTGCGAAGGGTTTTTGTGTGTGGTGTGTGTTTGTATGTGGAGTGTGTTTGTATGTGGAGTGTGTTTGTGTGTGGTGTGTGTTTGTATGTGGAGTGTGTTTGTGTGTGGAGTGTGTTTGTGTGTGGTGTGTGTTAGTGTGTGGAGTGTATTTGTGCGCGGAGTGTGTTTTTGTGTGTGTTTGCATGTGGAGTGTGTTTGTGTGCAGAGTTTGTTTGTGTGTGGAGGGTGTTTGTGTGTGGAGGGTGTTTGTGTGTGGAGTGTGTTTGTGTGTCAAGTGTGTTTGTGTGTGTGTTTGTGTGCGGAGTGTGTTTGTGTGCGGAGTGTGTTTGTGTGTGGTGTGTGTTTGTGTGTGGTGTGTGTTTGTGTGTGGAGTGTATTTGTGCGCAGAGTGTGTTTTTGTGTGTGTTTGCATGTGGAATGTGTTTGTATGCAGAGTGTGTTTGTGTGCAGAGGGTGTTTGTGTGTGGAGGGTGTTTGTGTGTCAAGTGTGTTTGTGTGTGTGTTTTTGTGAAAAGTGTGTTTGTGTGCGAAGGGTTTTTGTGTGTGGAGTGTGTTTGTGTGTCAAGTGTGTTTGTGTGTGGTGTGCGTTTGTGTGTGGAGTGTGTTTGTGTGTGGAGTGTGTTTGTGTGTGGTGTGTGTTAGTGTGTGGAGTGTATTTGTGAGCGGAGTGTGTTTGTGTGTGGTGTGTGTTTGTATGTGGAGTGTGTTTTTGCGCGGAGTGTGTTTGTGTGTGTGTTTGCATGTGGAGTGTGTTTGTGTGCGGTGTGTGTTTGTGTGTGGAGGGTGTTTGTGTGTGGTGTGTGTTAGTGTGTGGAGTGTATTTGTGCGCGGAGTGTGTTTTTGTGTGTGTTTGCATGTGGAGTGTGTTTGTGTGCAGAGTTTGTTTGTGTGTGGAGGGTGTTTGTGTGTGGAGGGTGTTTGTGTGTGGAGTGTGTTTGTGTGTCAAGTGTGTTTGTGTGTGTGTTTGTGTGCGGAGTGTGTTTGTGTGCGGAGTGTGTTTGTGTGTGGTGTGTGTTTGTGTGTGGTGTGTGTTAGTGTGTGGAGTGTATTTGTGCGCAGAGTGTGTTTTTGTGTGTGTTTGCATGTGGAATGTGTTTGTATGCAGAGTGTGTTTGTGTGCAGAGGGTGTTTGTGTGTGGAGGGTGTTTGTGTGTCAAGTGTGTTTGTGTGTGTGTTTTTGTGAAAAGTGTGTTTGTGTGCGAAGGGTTTTTGTGTGTGGAGTGTGTTTGTGTGTCAAGTGTGTTTGTGTGTGGTGTGCGTTTGTGTGTGGAGTGTGTTTGTGTGTGGAGTGTGTTTGTGTGTGGTGTGTGTTAGTGTGTGGAGTGTAATAGTGCGCGGAGTGTGTTTGTGTGTGGTGTGTGTTTGTATGTGGAGTGTGTTTTTGCGCGGAGTGTGTTTGTGTGTGTGTTTGCATGTGGAGTGTGTTTGTGTGCGGTGTGTGTTTGTGTGTGGAGGGTGTTTGTGTGTGTGTTTGCATGTGGAATGTGTTTGTGTGCAGAGTGTTTTTGTGTGCGAAGGGTTTTTGTGTGTGGAGTGTGTTTGTGTGTCAAGTGTGTTTGTGTGTGTGTTTGCATGTGGAATGTGTTTGTGTGCAGAGTGTGTTTGTGTGCGGAGGGTGTTTGTGTGTGGAGGGTGTTTGTGTGTGTGTTTGCATGTGGAATGTGTTTGTGTGCAGAGTGTTTTTGTGTGCGAAGGGTTTTTGTGTGCAGAGTGTGTTTGTGTGCGGAGGGTGTTTGCATGTGGAGTGTGTCTGTGTGCGGTGTGTGTTTGTGTGTGGAGGGTGATTGTGTGCAGAGTGTGTTTGTGTGCGGAGGGTGTTTGTGTGTGGAGGGTGTTTGTGTGCAGAGGGTGTTTGTGTGTGGTGTGTGTTTGTGTGTCAAGTGTGTTTGTGTGTGTGTTTGCATGTGGAATGTGTTTGTGTGCAGAGTGTTTTTGTGTGCGAAGGGTTTTTGTGTGTGGAGTGTGTTTGTGTGTCAAGTGTGTTTGTGTGTGTGTTTGCATGTGGAATGTGTTTGTGTGCAGAGTGTGTTTGTGTGCGGAGGGTGTTTGTGTGCAGAGTGTGTTTGTGTGCGGAGGGTGTTTGTGTGTGGAGGGTGTTTGTGTGCAGAGGGTGTTTGTGTGTGGTGTGTGTTTGTGTGTGGTGTGTGTTTGTATGTGGAGTGTGTTTGTATGTGGAGTGTGTTTGTGTGTGATGTGTGTTTGTATGTGGAGTGTGTTTGTATGTGGTGTGTGTTTGTATGTGGAGTGTGTTTGTGTGTGGTGTGTGTTAGTGTGTGGAGTGTATTCATGCGCAGAGTGTGTTTTTGTGTGGTGTGTGTTAGTGTGTGGAGTGTATTTGTGCGCGGAGTGTGTTTCTGTGTGTGTTTGCATGTGGAATGTGTTTGTGTGCAGAGTTTGTTTGTGTGCGGAGGGTGTTTGTGTGTGGAGGGTGTTTGTGTGTGGAGTGTGTTTGAGTGTCGAGTGTGTTTGTGTGTCAAGTGTGTTTGTGTGTGTGTTTGTGTGCGGAGTGTGTTTGTGTGTGGAGTGTGTTTGTGTGTGGTGTGTGTTTGTGTGTGGAGTGTATTTGTGCGCAGAGTGTGTTTTTGTGTGTGTTTGCATGTGGAATGTGTTTGTGTGCAGAGTTTGTTTGTGTGCGGAGGGTGTTTGTGTGTGGAGGGTGTTTGTGTGTGGAGTGTGTTTGTGTGTCAAGTGTGTTTGTGTGTGTGTTTGTGTGCGGAGTGTGTTGGTGTGTGGAGTGTGTTTGTGTGTGGTGTGTGTTTGTGTGTGGAGTGTGTTTGTGCGCAGAGTGTGTTTTTGTGTGTGTTTGCATGTGGAATGTGTTTGTGCGCAGAGTGTGTTTTTGTGTGTGTTTGCATGTGGAATGTGTTTGTATGCAGAGTGTGTTTGTGTGCGGAGGGTGTTTGTGTGTGGAGGGTGTTTGTGTGTCGTGTGTTTGTGTGTGTGTTTGCATGTGGTGTGTGTTTGTGTGCGAAGGGTTTTTGTGTGTGGAGTGTGTTTGTGTGTCAAGTGTGTTTGTGTGTGTGTTTGCATGTGGAATGTGTTTGTGTGCAGAGTGTGTTTGTGTGCGGAGGGTGTTTGTGTGTGGAGGGTGTTTGTGTGTGTGTTTGCATGTGGAGTGTGTTTGTGTGCGGTGTGTGTTTGTGTGTGGAGGGTGTTTGTGTGTGTGTTTGCATGTGGAATGTGTTTGTGTGCAGAGTGTTTTTGTGTGCGAAGGGTTTTTGTGTGTGGAGTGTGTTTGTGTGTCAAGTGTGTTTGTGTGTGTGTTTGCATGTGGAATGTGTTTGTGTGCAGAGTGTGTTTGTGTGCGGAGGGTGTTTGTGTGCAGAGTGTGTTTGTGTGCGGAGGGTGTTTGTGTGTGGAGGGTGTTTGTGTGCAGAGGGTGTTTGTGTGTGGTGTGTGTTTGTGTGTGGTGTGTGTTTGTATGTGGAGTGTGTTTGTATGTGGAGTGTGTTTGTGTGTGGTGTGTGTTTGTATGTGGAGTGTGTTTGTATGTGGTGTGTGTTTGTATGTGGAGTGTGTTTGTGTGTGGTGTGTGTTAGTGTGTGGAGTGTATTCATGCGCAGAGTGTGTTTTTGTGTGGTGTGTGTTAGTGTGTGGAGTGTATTTGTGCGCGGAGTGTGTTTCTGTGTGTGTTTGCATGTGGAATGTGTTTGTGTGCAGAGTTTGTTTGTGTGCGGAGGGTGTTTGTGTGTGGAGGGTGTTTGTGTGTGGAGTGTGTTTGTGTGTCAAGTGTGTTTGTGTGTGTGTTTGTGTGCGGAGTGTGTTTGTGTGTGGAGTGTGTTTGTGTGTGGTGTGTGTTTGTGTGTGGAGTGTATTTGTGCGCAGAGTGTGTTTTTGTGTGTGTTTGCATGTGGAATGTGTTTGTGTGCAGAGTTTGTTTGTGTGCGGAGGGTGTTTGTGTGTGGAGGGTGTTTGTGTGTGGGGTGTGTTTGTGTGTCAAGTGTGTTTGTGTGTGTGTTTGTGTGCGGAGTGTGTTTGTGTGTGGAGTGTGTTTGTGTGTGGTGTGTGTTTGTGTGTGGAGTGTATTTGTGCGCAGAGTGTGTTTTTGTGTGTGTTTGCATGTGGAATGTGTTTGTATGCAGAGTGTGTTTGTGTGCGGAGGGTGTTTGTGTGTGGAGGGTGTTTGTGTGTCAAGTGTGTTTGTGTGTGTGTTTGCGTGTGGAGTGTGTTTGTGTGCGAAGGGTTTTTGTGTGTGGAGTGTGTTTGTGTGTCAAGTGTGTTTGTGTCTGGCGTGCGTTTGTGTGTGGAGTGTGTTTGTGTGTGGAGTGCGTTTGTGTGTGGTGTGTGTTAGTGTGTGGAGTGTATTTGTGCGCGGAGTGTGTTTGTGTGTGGTGTGTGTTTGTATGTGGAGTGTGTTTGTGCGCGGAGTGTGTTCGTGTGTGTGTTTGCATGTGGAGTGTGTTTGTGTGCGGTGTGTGTTTGTGTGTGGAGGGTGTTTGTGTGTGTGTTTGCATGTGGAATGTGTTTGTGTGCAGAGTGTTTTTGTGTGCGAAGGGTTTTTGTGTGTGGAGTGTGTTTGTGTGTCAAGTTTGTTTGTGTGTGTGTTTGCTTGTGGAGTGTGTTTGTGTGCAGAGTTTGTTTGTGTGTGGAGGGTGTTTGTGTGTGGAGGGTGTTTGTGTGTGGAGTGTGTTTGTGTGTCAAGTGTGTTTGTGTGTGTGTTTGTGTGCGGAGTGTGTTTGTGTGCGGAGTGTGTTTGTGTGTGGTGTGTGTTTGTGTGTGGTGTGTGTTAGTGTGTGGAGTGTATTTGTGCGCAGAGTGTGTTTTTGTGTGTGTTTGCATGTGGAATGTGTTTGTATGCAGAGTGTGTTTGTGTGCAGAGGGTGTTTGTGTGTGGAGGGTGTTTGTGTGTCAAGTGTGTTTGTGTGTGTGTTTTTGTGAAAAGTGTGTTTGTGTGCGAAGGGTTTTTGTGTGTGGAGTGTGTTTGTGTGTCAAGTGTGTTTGTGTGTGGTGTGCGTTTGTGTGTGGAGTGTGTTTGTGTGTGGAGTGTGTTTGTGTGTGGTGTGTGTTAGTGTGTGGAGTGTAATAGTGCGCGGAGTGTGTTTGTGTGTGGTGTGTGTTTGTATGTGGAGTGTGTTTTTGCGCGGAGTGTGTTTGTGTGTGTGTTTGCATGTGGAGTGTGTTTGTGTGCGGTGTGTGTTTGTGTGTGGAGGGTGTTTGTGTGTGTGTTTGCATGTGGAATGTGTTTGTGTGCAGAGTGTTTTTGTGTGCGAAGGGTTTTTGTGTGTGGAGTGTGTTTGTGTGTCAAGTGTGTTTGTGTGTGTGTTTGCATGTGGAATGTGTTTGTGTGCAGAGTGTGTTTGTGTGCGGAGGGTGTTTGTGTGTGGAGGGTGTTTGTGTGTGTGTTTGCATGTGGAATGTGTTTGTGTGCAGAGTGTTTTTGTGTGCGAAGGGTTTTTGTGTGCAGAGTGTGTTTGTGTGCGGAGGGTGTTTGCATGTGGAGTGTGTCTGTGTGCGGTGTGTGTTTGTGTGTGGAGGGTGATTGTGTGCAGAGTGTGTTTGTGTGCGGAGGGTGTTTGTGTGTGGAGGGTGTTTGTGTGCAGAGGGTGTTTGTGTGTGGTGTGTGTTTGTGTGTCAAGTGTGTTTGTGTGTGTGTTTGCATGTGGAATGTGTTTGTGTGCAGAGTGTTTTTGTGTGCGAAGGGTTTTTGTGTGTGGAGTGTGTTTGTGTGTCAAGTGTGTTTGTGTGTGTGTTTGCATGTGGAATGTGTTTGTGTGCAGAGTGTGTTTGTGTGCGGAGGGTGTTTGTGTGCAGAGTGTGTTTTTGTGCGGAGGGTGTTTGTGTGTGGAGGGTGTTTGTGTGCAGAGGGTGTTTGTGTGTGGTGTGTGTTTGTGTGTGGTGTGTGTTTGTATGTGGAGTGTGTTTGTATGTGGAGTGTGTTTGTGTGTGGTGTGTGTTTGTATGTGGAGTGTGTTTGTATGTGGTGTGTGTTTGTATGTGGAGTGTGTTTGTGTGTGGTGTGTGTTAGTGTGTGGAGTGTATTCATGCGCAGAGTGTGTTTTTGTGTGGTGTGTGTTAGTGTGTGGAGTGTATTTGTGCGCGGAGTGTGTTTCTGTGTGTGTTTGCATGTGGAATGTGTTTGTGTGCAGAGTTTGTTTGTGTGCGGAGGGTGTTTGTGTGTGGAGGGTGTTTGTGTGTGGAGTGTGTTTGAGTGTCGAGTGTGTTTGTGTGTCAAGTGTGTTTGTGTGTGTGTTTGTGTGCGGAGTGTGTTTGTGTGTGGAGTGTGTTTGTGTGTGGTGTGTGTTTGTGTGTGGAGTGTATTTGTGCGCAGAGTGTGTTTTTGTGTGTGTTTGCATGTGGAATGTGTTTGTGTGCAGAGTTTGTTTGTGTGCGGAGGGTGTTTGTGTGTGGAGGGTGTTTGTGTGTGGAGTGTGTTTGTGTGTCAAGTGTGTTTGTGTGTGTGTTTGTGTGCGGAGTGTGTTGGTGTGTGGAGTGTGTTTGTGTGTGGTGTGTGTTTGTGTGTGGAGTGTGTTTGTGCGCAGAGTGTGTTTTTGTGTGTGTTTGCATGTGGAATGTGTTTGTGCGCAGAGTGTGTTTTTGTGTGTGTTTGCATGTGGAATGTGTTTGTATGCAGAGTGTGTTTGTGTGCGGAGGGTGTTTGTGTGTGGAGGGTGTTTGTGTGTCGTGTGTTTGTGTGTGTGTTTGCATGTGGTGTGTGTTTGTGTGCGAAGGGTTTTTGTGTGTGGAGTGTGTTTGTGTGTCAAGTGTGTTTGTGTGTGTGTTTGCATGTGGAATGTGTTTGTGTGCAGAGTGTGTTTGTGTGCGGAGGGTGTTTGTGTGTGGAGGGTGTTTGTGTGTGTGTTTGCATGTGGAGTGTGTTTGTGTGCGGTGTGTGTTTGTGTGTGGAGGGTGTTTGTGTGTGTGTTTGCATGTGGAATGTGTTTGTGTGCAGAGTGTTTTTGTGTGCGAAGGGTTTTTGTGTGTGGAGTGTGTTTGTGTGTCAAGTGTGTTTGTGTGTGTGTTTGCATGTGGAATGTGTTTGTGTGCAGAGTGTGTTTGTGTGCGGAGGGTGTTTGTGTGCAGAGTGTGTTTGTGTGCGGAGGGTGTTTGTGTGTGGAGGGTGTTTGTGTGCAGAGGGTGTTTGTGTGTGGTGTGTGTTTGTGTGTGGTGTGTGTTTGTATGTGGAGTGTGTTTGTATGTGGAGTGTGTTTGTGTGTGGTGTGTGTTTGTATGTGGAGTGTGTTTGTATGTGGTGTGTGTTTGTATGTGGAGTGTGTTTGTGTGTGGTGTGTGTTAGTGTGTGGAGTGTATTCATGCGCAGAGTGTGTTTTTGTGTGGTGTGTGTTAGTGTGTGGAGTGTATTTGTGCGCGGAGTGTGTTTCTGTGTGTGTTTGCATGTGGAATGTGTTTGTGTGCAGAGTTTGTTTGTGTGCGGAGGGTGTTTGTGTGTGGAGGGTGTTTGTGTGTGGAGTGTGTTTGTGTGTCAAGTGTGTTTGTGTGTGTGTTTGTGTGCGGAGTGTGTTTGTGTGTGGAGTGTGTTTGTGTGTGGTGTGTGTTTGTGTGTGGAGTGTATTTGTGCGCAGAGTGTGTTTTTGTGTGTGTTTGCATGTGGAATGTGTTTGTGTGCAGAGTTTGTTTGTGTGCGGAGGGTGTTTGTGTGTGGAGGGTGTTTGTGTGTGGGGTGTGTTTGTGTGTCAAGTGTGTTTGTGTGTGTGTTTGTGTGCGGAGTGTGTTTGTGTGTGGAGTGTGTTTGTGTGTGGTGTGTGTTTGTGTGTGGAGTGTATTTGTGCGCAGAGTGTGTTTTTGTGTGTGTTTGCATGTGGAATGTGTTTGTATGCAGAGTGTGTTTGTGTGCGGAGGGTGTTTGTGTGTGGAGGGTGTTTGTGTGTCAAGTGTGTTTGTGTGTGTGTTTGCGTGTGGAGTGTGTTTGTGTGCGAAGGGTTTTTGTGTGTGGAGTGTGTTTGTGTGTCAAGTGTGTTTGTGTCTGGCGTGCGTTTGTGTGTGGAGTGTGTTTGTGTGTGGAGTGCGTTTGTGTGTGGTGTGTGTTAGTGTGTGGAGTGTATTTGTGCGCGGAGTGTGTTTGTGTGTGGTGTGTGTTTGTATGTGGAGTGTGTTTGTGCGCGGAGTGTGTTCGTGTGTGTGTTTGCATGTGGAGTGTGTTTGTGTGCGGTGTGTGTTTGTGTGTGGAGGGTGTTTGTGTGTGTGTTTGCATGTGGAATGTGTTTGTGTGCAGAGTGTTTTTGTGTGCGAAGGGTTTTTGTGTGTGGAGTGTGTTTGTGTGTCAAGTTTGTTTGTGTGTGTGTTTGCTTGTGGAGTGTGTTTGTGTGCGGAATGTATTTGTGCGCGGAGTGTGTTTTTGTGTGTGTTTGCATGTGGAATGTGTTTGTGTGCAGAGTGTGTTTGTGTGCGGAGGGTGTTTGTGTGCAGAGTGTGTTTGTGTGCGGAGGGTGTTTGTGTGTGGAGGGTGTTTGTGTGCAGAGGGTGTTTGTGTGTGGTGTGTGTTTGTGTGTTGTGTGTGTTTGTATTTGGAGTGTGTTTGTATGTGGAGTGTGTTTGTGTGTGGTGTGTGTTTGTATGTGGAGTGTGTTTGTGTGTGGAGTGTGTTTGTGTGTGGTGTGTGTTAGTGTGTGGAGTGTATTCATGCGCGGAGTGTGTTTTTGTGTGGTGTGTGTTAGTGTGTGGAGTGTATTTGTGCACGGAGTGTGTTTTTGTGTGTGTTTGCATGTGGAATGTGTTTGTGTGCAGAGTTTGTTTGTGTGCGGAGGGTGTTTGTGTGTGGAGGGTGTTTGTGTGCGGAGGGTGTTTGTATGTGGAGTGTGTTTGTGTGTGGTGTGTGTTTGTATGTGTAGTGTGTTTGTGCGCGGAGTGTGTTCGTGTGTGTGTGTTTGCATGTGGAGTGTGTTTGTGTGCAGAGTGTGTGTGTGGAGGGTGTTTGTGTGTTTTTGTGTGGGGAGTGTGTTTATGTGTGTGTTTTTGTAGAGTGGGTTTGTGTGCAGAGTGAATGTGTGAAGTGTGTTTGTGTGTGTGTTTTTGTGTGTGGAGTGTGTTTGTGTGTGTGTTTTTGTGAAAAGTGTGTTTGTGTGTGTTACTGTACAAGTGTGTTTGTGTGTTTGTGCATGAGTGTGTTTGAGTAAGTATTAGTGACTCCCACAGCTACCTTGACTACACTTCTTCGCACCCTGCCTCCAGTAAGGACTCCATTCCATTCTCCCAGTGTCTCCGTCTTCGGCGCATCTGCTCTGATGATGCTCCCTTCCATGACAGCGCTTCTGATATGTCTTCCTTTTTCCTCAACCGAGGATTCCCTCCCACTGTGGTTGACAGGGCCCTCAACCGTGTCCGGCCCATTTCCTGCACCTCTACCCTCGCTCCTTCCCCACCCTCCCAGAACAATGATGGGGTTCCCCTTGTCCTCACTTTCCACCCCATCAGCCTCCATATCCAAAGGACCATCTTCCGCCATTACCGCCACATCCAGCATGATACCACTACCAGACACATCTTTCCCTCCCTTCCCCTGTTAGCATTCCGAAGGGATCGTTCCCTCCGCGACACCCTGTTCCACTCCTCCATTACCCCCACCACCTCGTCCCCTTCCCATGGCACCTTCCCCTGCAATCGCAGGAGGTGTAATACCTGCCCATTTACCTCCTCTCTCCTCACTATCCCAGGCCCCAAAAACTCCTTTCAGGTGAAGCAGCGATTTACTTGTACTTCTTTCAATGTAGTATACTGTATTCGCTGCTCACAGTGTGGTCTCCTCTACATTGGGGAGACCAAGCGCAGACTGGGTGACCACTTTGCAGAACACCTCCGCTCAGTCCGCAAGCAGGACCCCGAGCTTCCGGTTGCTGGCCATTTCAACACACGCCCCTGCTCTCATGCTCACATCTTTGTCCTGGGATTGCTGCAGTGTTCCAGTGAACATCAACGCAAGCTCGAGGAACAGCACCTCATTTACCGATTAGGCACACTACAGCCTGCCGGACTGAATATTGTTTGTGTGCAGAGTGTGTTTGTGTGTGTTACTGTACAAGTGTGTTTGTGTGTGTGTGTTTGTGTATGAGTGTGTTTGTGTGTGTGTATGAGTGTGTTTGTGTGTGTATGAGTGTGTTTGTGTGTGTGTGTGTGTGTATGAGTGTGTTTGTGTGTGTGTGTGTATGAGTGTGTTTGTGTGTGTGTGTGTGTTTGTGTATGAGTGTGTTTGTGTATGAGTGTGTTTGTGTGTGTGTGTGTGTGTGTGTGTGCGTGTATGAGTGTGTTTGTGTGTGTGTGTGTGTTTGTGTATGAGTGTGTTTGTGAGTGTGTGTGAGTGTGTGTGTGTTTGTGAGTGTGTATGAGTGTGTTTGTGTGTGTGTTTGTGTGTGTTTGTGTGTGTGTTTGTGTGTGTGTTTGTGTATGAGTGTGTTTGTGTTTGTATGCGTGTTTGTGTATGAGTGTGTTTGTGTGTGTGTGTGTTTGTGTGTGTGTGTTTGTGTGTGTATGAGTGTGTTTGTGTGTGTATGAGTGTGTTTGTGTTTGTGTATGAGTGTGAATGTTTGGGTTGGATTTTACTGATTGACTCGAGATCCCGACACCGAGGTTATTTCCGGGTCATGAGCCCCCTTGCACAGATAGCGGAACCTCTGCAGGTATTTTGCACCATGCTGCCAATTAATGAGGAGGAGCCGATCAATAACGGGTGGCAGGCGGGAGTTAGTACTAGCAAGGAAGTTGAGGGCACCATCTTTAAAGGACAGTCTGCGGCCTTCTGGCTGCACAGCGAGGAATCTGAAGAAGGGGTGTAGCAGAAGGCAGCGTGTGGAGGGATAGAAGGTCAGTGAGGAAGGGTCGATCCGCGGTTTAGTGACGCCTCCCTCGAGGCTTTCCTGCAGGTGTTGAGGGAAGGGAGGCAGTTACTCTTCCTAGACGACAGGAGGAGGCCAGCCTCAGGAAGAACGCCTGGCTGGAAGTGGCCGAAGAAGTGGGCAGCCATGGAATCGTGGTATGAACATGGGTGCAGTGCCGGAAGTGCTTCAATGACCTAGTGAGGAGTGGCATGTATGATGGCAAGGTGGCAGCCCTGCATGTATCATATGGAAGCCATAACATGTGCTGAGTCATGAAAGACTGATGCATAGGGATTCAACAAGGACCAACGTGCCCATCAAGACAAAGGTTAGCATCACACCAAAGCACCATGGTGTGTCATTAGGATGAACACATGCACCCGGCCTCCCAGTGCTGCAGTGATGGTCATTGAAAGTGACGCAGCCTTATGAACATGGCAGGGGCAGGTGCGCTGTGTGAGAATCTATTTTTGTGTTGTTGCAGGAGAAGCGAGCTCATAATGTAGAAAAGCACAGAGGGACAGGGGTAGTGGGTGATGTGCCCTTCATCGCACTGCTAACACTGATGCAGCAGGAGGTGCTGGAGATTGGCAGGGTGGCAGCAGGCCATGTTGTCAGAGAGGGTGAGGCAGGAGTGGAGCCCAGAGAGAGTGAGAGATGCGATGGTTGAGGACACGACTCCTCTGTTGTCTTTTCAGTGGCACCTCTGTGGTCCACAATGACCATCTGAAACTCAGGAACATGTGGAGACTGGAGGAAGGGGGAATGCAGGGACCTCGTTAACTGTGCTCTTGTCTCTCCATGAGGTCAGTGGCGGCAGCATCGCAGCAAGAGCATCGGAGCCAACAGAGACCTCAGTGGAGGAGGCACTATCTGAGGATGGACCGTCACACCAGTGCAGAACCTTCGACCAGTACAGAAACTCTCACCTCGGTAGGATCAGCAGCGCAGTTAGAACAGGTGGCATCAGCTGGTGAGCACGACACAGGAGCAGGTGACAGAGGCAGTGACAACTGCACCCAGTCCCCATTGGAGCAGTGAGGACAGGACCAGCAATGCTGAGCCCCACACAGATGCTGAGCCTCAGGGGTCATCAGTGAAGCAGGTTCGTACAGAGCGGCAGCGTGAAATGTGTGGTCATCCATCAGAGTTCCCAAAGGCTGTTCACTCCTGTGCCATGTGTGCCACCATGTCTTGGGCTTATGAGTGCATTGCATCCTTCATAGTGACAGTGCAGCCCTCATGGGATGCAGCAGACCTCTGAGTGGATGCAGGAGATATTCACCGACCTCCACAGTGTGGCCTCATCCTTGAGCAATGTTGAGCACTCAGTTGATTTGATGGCTCAGAAAGCATGAAGCAGTTGCTAGGTGGCAGTGAGCTCCTGGTAAACAGGAAGTTCAGGTGGGCCCTGAAAGGGTGGAGGAACGGATTGAGAAAGACACTGGGGGTTCTGCTCAAGGCACTTCAGGCTTTGACAGCAGCCCCATGGCTCAACTGACCATGATGTGAATACTACTTCCAGCCCCGATATCAGAGGCTGCCCCTGCACATATGCAGGTGGTGCAGCTTGTGCCAGGCTTCTCAAGGGCTCCGCAACCCAGAGGTCATCTGGTTTAATGCACCAGAGCAGCAATGCCAGCAGGCTGCCCCCACATAGCTCCAAGCAAAGTGGGAGCACATTGTAAAAGCACTCGGAAGCAAATCCATAAATCTGCCTAGTTGCACAAGGGGTCTCACAGTGTGGTCTTTACTCCACTTTGATTTGTGTTTGATTTGTTCACCTCAACATATATTTGAAGCCTTACTTCAGTGTCTCATGTGATTCTTACTCCCCCAGAAGGCCATAAACAGATGCAGTGGAACAGAACTGGAGCCCATGAAAGGGGCAGCAGTGACTGTAGGGTGTTTAATGACGTCTGGTAAGGGGTGTGGGTGGGTCCCACTGTTCACCTGTTTAAAATGTTGAGTTAGGCCCTGAGTGTTCTACTTGCCAAACAAACAGACAGTTACAGGTTTTCTTGTAGGTCTAAAACAGAACATTACCTATTTATTGAACAATATTCATTCGCCGAAATGTTTGCAACACCACTCATGCACACGTTCACTCTCAAGAGAAGAGAGATAGAAAGTTAAGGTTAAGAATTCAAGACGTGTTAGGTGCTCATAGTTTACAGTAAACCTGTTAAATTTTCCAAGTAGTTCAGTTTTTTTTAAAGATGCAGGCCTGGGTTGTTTGTAGTCTTGACTTGTTGAGGTATTGTAGATTTCTGGTGGTTAAGATTTCAGCTTGGAGGTGGTGGTCACTTTCAGTTCTCTGAGTATGACAAAGTCATGGCAGCTTCCCGGGAACCTAACGCACACTTGCAGGATCCCTTTGCCGTGATCGTACATGATCTGCACTTGGAGGGAGTGGAACCCCTTCCTGTTGATGAAAGCACTTGGCTGCTCTGAGGGAGCCTGGATGGCCACATGTGTGCAGTCTATCAGTCCCTGGACCTGAGGGAATCCTGTCAGGCAGGAACACTGATTGCCCTCTCAGCCTGATTACCATTATCAATCTGTAACCTTGGGTACTCCCTCCATTTGTGAGTAATGCATCCGTCACCTGCTTGATGCAATGATTGGCCGCAGATTGTGAGATCCTGGCAATCCCGGCTGATCCTTGGAATAATTCTGTACTGAAAAGGTTCAGCACCATGGCTACCTTCACCACCATGGACAATGAATGCCCACCATATCCCAGTGGTCTCAGCTCCTCCTCCAACATACCGCCTAGGTCAGCAACCACCTGTCTTGTTAAATCCAGTCTTCGGAGACACTGGTGCTCCAAGAGGATCCAACCATCTTCAGCTGCTTTATCAATGACCTTCCCTCCATCATAAGGTCAGAAGTGGGGATGTTCGTTGATGATTGCACAATGGTCAGCACCATTTGCGACTTCTCAGATACTGAGGCAGCCCATGTCCATATGCAGCAAGATCTGGACAACATCCAGGGTTGGGCTAATAAGTGACAAGTAACATTCGCACCACACAAGTGCCAAACTATGACAATCTCAAACCAGAGAGAATCTAACCATCTCCCCTTGACGTTCAATGGCATTACCATTTCTGAATCCCCACTATCAACATCCTGGGGGTCACCATTGACCAGAAACTGAACTGGACCAGCCATATAAATACTCTGGCTACAAAGGAAGGTTGAGGCTGGGAATTCTGAGGCGAGTAGCTCACCTCCTGACTCCCCAAAGCCTGTCCACCATCTATAAGGCACAAGTCAGGAATGTGATGGAATACTCTCCACTTGCCTGGATGGGTGCAGCTCCAACAACACTCAAGAAGCTCGACACTATCTAGGACAAAGCAGCCTGCTTGATTGGCACCCTATACACCACCTTCAATATTCACTCCCTCCACCACCAACGCACAGTGGCAGCAGTGTGTGTCATCTACAAGATGCACTGCAACAACTCACCAAGGCTCCTTTGACAGCACTTTCCAAACCCGCAACCTCTACCACCTAGAAGGACAAGGACAGCAAATACATGGGAACACGACCACCTGCAAGTTCTCCTCCCAGCCACACACCATCCTGACTTGAAACTATATCGCCGTTCCTTCACTGTCACTGGGTCAAAATCCTGGAACTCCCTTCCTAACAGCACTGTGGGTATACCTACCCCACCCCACTGCAGCGGTTCAAGAAGACAGCTCACCACCACCTTCTCAAGGGCAATTAGGGATGGGCAATAAATGCTGGCTTAGCCAGAGACACCCACATCTCATAAATGAATAAAAAAAAGCCAGGCTGTTGCCTGGAGACTCTGTGCACTGGGTAGTGCATCAGATTTCCTTCCTGCCCCTCTAAGCCCTACACTTGTGAGAGGCTGCACTGTGTCATGCCACTGGTGCTCCTCAGCCTGCTGCAGCCTCTCCCCATGTGGCTGCTGACTTTCCTCTCTCACGTTCCTCCTGACTGGAGGAGGTGATCACTGAGTGCAAGGCACCCATCTCCCTTTGCAGCCTTCGCTGCTCATTAGGTTTCACTCCCCCCACCCCACCCCACCCCCCCACCCCCCAAGTTGCCTGGGTTCACTGCAGGGGTCCTGGAAGAAAACCTTCCAGTTACTGGCCTCAGCAGCACACCTTCCACACTGCAATCCCTTTAAAATACACTCCCTTTCAATGGCAGCCCTGAGCCTTACTGCTTGGAGTCAGTTACAGGTAACAATTACCTCCCGCTGTGCTCTCACCTCCTTTGAGCTAATGAGCTGCTGAAGTTCCGTGGGACCAGTACACCTTCAGTGAAATTCTATTCCCACTGCAAAATCACTGTTAATGACCCCTTTAACAGCCTAAATTGTTTTGGCTGCCACAGCCCAGTGGGCTGCCATTCACACTCCCCAGCTGCCCTGAGAAATTTGCCCAGCAGTGGGAAGATGTCGGGGAACTGAACCAATGTGGTCTCCCACTATCTACCCACAGTCCCCCGCCACCGCCTCCAAACCTGTGTCCACAGGGCCAGGAAAATTCAGCCCTTTGTGTGCCAATGTGTTTGTATGAGAGTTAGTGTGCACATGTATACAAGAGTGTTTGCATGCTGTGGGTTTGTGTGTGAGTGCTTGCGTTTGAGTGTGTTTGTGCATAAGTGCATATGTGTCTGGATTGTTCATGTGTATATGTTTATTAATGGGCATAACTTCATAGGTATTCACGTGTGGGCATTTGTAACAGTTTTATACAACTGAGTGGCTTGCTAGACCATTTCAGAGGGCAGTTAAGAGTGAACCACATTGCTGTGGTAACAAGCCCAACGAGAGGGGGCGCAATTCTAGATTTGGTCTTCAGTAATGAAGCTGGGCAAGTGGAGGAAGTAACGGTGGGTGATAATTTTGGAGATAGTGACCATAATACAGTAAGTTTTAGCATAATCATGGAAAAAGACAAAGATAAAACAGGAGTAATAGTTCTAAATTGGGGGAAGGAAAATTTTACGACACTGAGAAGTGACCTGGCGAAAGTGGACTGGATACAACAACTAGAAGGAAAATCTGTGGCAAACCAGTGGGAGGCATTCAAAAGTGAGATACTACAGGCACAGTGTAGGCATGTCCCCACAAAGATAAAGGGTGGTACTACCAAATCTAGAGCCCGCTGGTTATCTAGAAGCTTACAGGGTAAGTTAAAGCAGAAAAAGAAAGCTTATGATGATCACAAAAATCTTAATACTTTAGAAAGCCTGGAGGAGTATAGAAAGTGCAGGGGTAAAATCAAGAAGGAAGTTAGGAAAGCTAAAAGAGGACTTAAAAAAATTATTGGCAGGTAAAATCAAGGAAAACCCAAAGACGTTTTATCAGTACATTAAGTGCAAGAGGATAACTAAGGAAAGGGTAGGGCCTATCAGTACAAGGGAACTTATGTGTGGATGCAGAAGATGTGGGCAGGGTTATTAATGTGTTTTTTGTCTCTGTCTTCACAAAGGAGAGGATTAATGTAGATCTTGTAGTTAAAGAGGAGAAGTATGAAATATTAGATACGATAAGCATAATGAGACAGGAAGTACTAGAGGGTCTGACATCCTTGAAAGTGAATAAATCACCAGGGCCGGATGGATTGTATCCCAGGTTGTTAAAGGAAGCCAGGGAGGAAATAGCGGAAGCGTTGAGGATCATCTTCAAATCCTCTGTAGATACAGGAGAGGTACCAGAGGATTGGAGGTCTGTGAACGTTGTACCATTGTTTAAAAAGGGTGCAAGGGATAGGCCAAATAATTATAGGCCGGTCAGTCTGACCTCGGTGGTGGGTAAATTGTTAGAATCTATTCTGAGGGACGGGATAAACTGCCACTTAGAAAAGCACAGATTAATCAGGGATAGTCAGCATGGATTTGCTAAGGAAAGGTCATGTCTTACTAACTTAATTGAGTTGTTTGAGGAAATAACAAGGATTGATGAGGGTAGTGCAGTGGATGTGGTCTACATGAATTTTAGTAAGGCATTTGACAAGGTCCCACATGGCAGACTGGTCAGTCAGGGGAATGTGGCAGGTTGGATACAATATTGGCTCAGTGACAGGAAATAAAGGTTAATAGTTGACAGATGTTTTTGTGAATGGAAATCTGTTTCCAGTGGCATTCCACAGGGCTCAGTGTTGGGTCCTTGCTGTTTGTGGTATATGTTAATGACTTGGACTTAAATATGGGAGGCATGATTGGGAAATTTGCTGATGACACAAAAATTGGTAATGTAGTTGATAGTGGAGAGGATAGCCGTAGACTCCAGAAAGATACCAATGTGTTGGTTGAGTGGGCAGAAAAGTGGCAAATGGAATTCAATCCAGATAAGTGTGAGGTAATGCATTTGGGGAGGGCAAATAAAGCAAGTGAATACACAATAAACGGGAAGAGTTTGAGAGGGGTAAAGGAAGTGAGAGACCTTGGAGTGCATGTCCACAGGTTCCTGAAGGTGGCAGGACAGGTAAATAAAGTGGTGAAGGAGGCATATGAAAAGCTTTCCTTTATTGGCTGAGGAAATAGAATGCAAAAGCGGGGATGTAATGATGGAACTGTATAAAACACCGGTTAGGCCACAGCTGGAGTATTGCGTACAGTTCTGGTCACCATATTACTGAAAGGACATAATTGGTCTGGAGAGAGTACAGAGGAGATTTACAAGAATGTTGCCAGGGCTTGAAAGTTGCAGCTGTGAGGAAAGATTGGATCAGCTCGGGTTGTTTTCCTTTGAACAGAGGAGGCTGAGGGGTGACTTAATAGAGGTGTACAAAACTATGAGGGGCCTAGATAGAGTAGACAGGAAGGACCTGTTACCCCTTGTGGAAAGGTCAATTACCAGGGGGCACAGACTTAAAGGTGATTGGTAGAAGGATTAGAGGGGACATGAGGAAAAACTTTTTCACCCAGAGGGTGGTGGGTGTCTGGAATTCACTGCCAGGAATGGTGGTGGAGGCAAAAAGGTTAATTCTTTTAAAAGGTACCTAGACAGGCACCTGAAGTGCTGTAACCGGCATGGCTATGGACCAGGTGCTGGAAGGTGGGATTAGATTGGGTGGCTAGTTTTTTCAGCCGGCACAGACACGATGGGCTGAATAGCCTCCTTCTGTGCTGTAATTTTTCTATGATTTCATGGTTCTATGGAGTCACATATAGACCAGACCAGGTAAGGACAGCAGATTTCCTTCCCTAAAGGACATTCATGAACCAGATGGGTTTTTACAACAATTGACAATGGTTTCATGGTCACCATTAGACTAGCATTTTCGATTTATTAATCGAATTCAAATTTCACTATCTGCCATGGTGGGATTCGGACCCATGTCCCTAGAGCATTAATATCCTTGCTAGTGCTGTTGGGGATGGTTTAAACTAGTTTGTCAGGGGGCTGGGAACCTGCAAGGGAATTCAGATAGGAGAAAAGCAAAGCTGGTTATAGGAAGCAGAAAAGCTGTGAATGAAAGTGGAAAGCAGCAGAAACAAATGCTAGAACCAACCAGGGTCAAATACAGAATAGTGTTAAAAAGGCAGAATTAAAAGCACTCTATCTGAATGCATGCAGCATTCACAACAAGGTAGGTGAGTTGATGGCGCAAATAGAGGTAAACGGGTTTGATTTAATTGCCATTATGGAGATGTGGCTGCAGGGTGACCAAGACTGGGAACTGAATATTAAAGGATATTCCACATTTAGGAAGGACAAGCAAAAAGGAAAAGGAAGTTGGGTAGTTCTCAGAATAAGGGATGGGGTCAGCGCTTTAGTGAGAGAGGATCTTCGATTGGAAGAACAGGATGTAGAATCTGTTTGGGTGGAACTAAGAAACAGCAAGAGGCAACAATTAATGATAGGTGTGGTTTACAGGCTACCAAACAGTAGTGGTAATGTAGGACATGGTATAAATCAGGAAATGAGAAGTGCATGGAGCAAGTGCAGTAACCATGGGTGAGTTCAATCTACATATAGACTGGGTAAATCTAATGAGCACCAATTTTGTGGAAGAGGAATTCCTGGAATGTGTCCACGATGATTTTCTGGAGCAATATGTTGAGGAACCAACTGGGGAACAGGCTATTTTGAATCTAGTATTATGCAATGAAAAATGGCTAATTAAAAATCTAGTGGTAAAAGAACCTTTAGGGGAGAGTGATCATCATATGATAGAATTTTGCATTAATTTTGAAAAAGATGTAGTTCAATCAGAAACTAGGGTCAAATCTAAACAAAGGCACTTATGAAGGTATGAGGAGCAAGTTGGCTGTGGTGGATTGGAAAAAATACATTAAAAGGTTTGACGGTAGATAGGTAATGGCTAGTATTTAAAGAATTAATGTATGGTTTTCAAAAAACATACAGTCCTTTCAGGCAAAAGAACCCAATAGGGAAAGTGAGTCAACTGTGGCTAACAAAGGAAGTTAAAGATAGTATTAGATCAAAGGGGGAAGCTTATAAAGTTGCCAAGAAAAGTCATAAGCCAGAGGATTGGGAGAATTTTAGAATCCAACAAAGGAGGACCAAGAAATTCATAAAGAAAGAAAGAGAGAATAGAATATGAATGTAAACTGGCAAGAAATATAAATATGGATTGTAAAAGCTTCTAAAGGTATGTAAAAAGGAAAAAAATAGCAAAGACAAATGTGGGTTCATTACAGGCAGAGACAGAAGAATTTATAATGGAGAATAGAGAAACGGCAGAGAAGCTAAATAATTCCTTTGTGTCTGTCTTCACGGAGGAAGATATAAGAAGTCTCCCTGAAATAATTGAGATCCAAGGGTCTAGTGAGAATGAAGAACTGAAAGAAATTAGGATTAGTAAAATGTAGTATTGGAGAAATTAATGAGACTGCAAGTTGACAAATCCCTGGCACATGATGATCTTCATTCTAGAGTGTTGAAAGAGATGGCTACAGAGATAATGGATGCATTGGTTATCATCTTTCAAATATCTATAAATTCTGCAATTATGCCTGCAGATTGGAAGGTTGCAAATGCAACCCCACTGTTTAAGAAAGAGGTAGAGAAAAAATGGGGAACTACAGACCTATTAGCTTGGCATTGGTGGTAGGGAAAATACGAGGATTTATTATAAAGGATGTGATTACTGGACACTTAGAAAATAATGGTCTGATTGGGCATAGTCAACATGGATTTATGAAGGGGAAATCATGTTTGACAAACTTGTTAGAGTTACAAGCAGAGTGGATAAGGAGGAACCAGTGGATATGATGTATTTGGACTTTCAGAAGGCTTTTGATAAAGTCCCACATAGGAGGTTAATAAGCAAAATTAAAGCGCATGGGACTTGGGGTAATATACTAGCATGGATTGAGGACTGGGTAACAGGCAGAAAACAGAGAGTAGGAATAAATGGGTCATTCTCAGGTTGGCAGGCTGTGACCAGTGGGGTACCACAAGGATCAGTACTTGGGCCCCAGCTATTCACAATCTATATCAATGATTTGGATGTAGGGACCAATTGTAATATATCAAGTTTGTGGATGACACAAAACTTAGTGGGAATGTGAGTTGTGAGGAGGATGTAAAGAGGCTTCAAGGGGATTTGGACAGGCTGAGTGAGTGGGCAAGAACATGGCAGATGGAATATAATATGGATAAGTGTGAGGTTATCCACTTTGGTAGGAGGAACTGAGGTGCAGAGTATTTCTTAAATGATGAGAGATTGGAAAGTGTTGATGTCCAAAGGGACCTGGGTGTCTTTGTTCATAAGTCACTGAAAGCTAGCATGCAGGTGCAGCAAGAAATTAGGAAGGCAAACAGTATGTGAGCTGTCAGGCAAACCCCCATCTGCCATTTCCAGGGTAACGGACAATGTTGAAATAATGGAGGCTCTGCAGTTGCTTTCCAATACACAGAAGTGGTCAGAATAGTTTTAGTCACATGGCTAACTGGCTGGGGCAGAAAAATTTGAGCCTCCAACAAGGGAAGTGAAGAGACTGTTCCTTATAAGGAACTAGTTACATGACTAACCTGCTGAACACGCTGGGAGCTTTTTGAATTTGAACTCCCAAACAAAGGGATTGCCAGGCAGAACACCGTGTGCTCTCCTGGAACTAAGAACACCTCCTTCCTGCCTGCCTGCTGCCTGTCTATCTCTCAGGGAACTGAAACCATTAAAGACACATGAAACTCAAAGACAGAAAGGTTTGCCACGTGAATAAAGTTTTAAGAAGATTACTGGGCCACAACGAAACGCAAAAATATAACTTCAATTAAGGACTACAGCGAGCTCCAGAAACAGTAACAAGATATTGCCTCAAACTGCTCCACTTATCTCTTCTACTCTATTCTGTCCCTATCTTGCATGTTTATATTGCATGTGCATGCTAGCGCAAGCATGTCATATATCTGCAGGTGTGAGCCATATTAGAATTAATAATAAGAAGGTTAAGGTTTAATAAATTTCCTCTTTCTGCTTTAAACCAAAGAAAGCCTGTCTGTGCTCAGTTATTTGCCTGATAATTGGAAATTGTAAACACGGATTCAAAACACAGAGTGTTTAAAATTAAACCCTGTTACAATAAGACCAGGTGAAGACAGCAAGAGACCCCCTGGACACATTGCTTACATGGTCGTAACATAGCCTTTATCGCATGAGGATTTGAGTACATGATCAAAGAAGTCTTGCTTCAATTGTGTAGAGCATTGGTGAGACCACACCTGGAATATTGTGTGGAGTTCTGGTCCCCTTGCCTGAGCAAGGATATATTTGCCATAGAGGGAGTGCAACAGAGGTTCACCAGACTGAATCCTGGGATGGTGGGATTGTCCTATGAGGAGAGATTAAGGAACTGGGCCTATATTCTCTGGAATTTAGAAGAATGAGAGGCAATTTCATGGAACCTTGCAAAATTCTTAAAGGGATAGACAGGGTAGATACAGAAAGGATGTTTCCCCTGGCTGTGGGAGTCTAGGACCAGGGGACACAATCTCAGAATAAAGGGCAAGCCATTTAGGACTGAGATGAGGAGGAACTTAAACAAGAAATGCTGGAATCACTCAGCAGGTCTGGCAGCATCTGTGGAAAGAGAAGCAGAGTTAACGTTTCGGGTCAGTGACCCTTCTTCGGAACTGACAAATATTAGAAAAGTCACAGATTATAAACAAGTGAGGTGGGGGTGGGGCAAGAGATAACAAAGGAGAAGGTGCAGATTGGACCAGGCCACATAGCTGACCAAAAGGTCATGGAGCAAAGGCAAACAATATGTTTAATGGTGTGTTGAAAGACAAAGCATTAGTACAGATGAGGTGTGAATACACTGAATATTGAACAGCAGCAAGTGCAAACCTGAAGAAAAACAACCTGAAAAAAACAGTGGGTAAGCAAACTGAACAAACTAAGATGAAATGAAATAAATGCAAAAAAAATTGTAAAAACTGTAAAAAGGAATGTAAAAAAAAGGAAGAAAAAATAACTAAAAATGAAAGTAAAATGGGGGGCTGTCATGCTCTGAAATTATTGAACTCAATGTTCAGTCCGGCAGGCTGTAGTGTGCCTAATCGGTAGATGAGATGCTGTTCCTCGAGCTTGCGTTGATGTTCACTGGAACACTGCAGCAATCCCATCACAGAGATGTGAGCATGAGAGCAGGGGGGAGTGTTGAAATGGCAAGCAACCGGAAGATCAGGGTCCTGCTTGCGGACTGAGCGGAGATGTTACGCAAAGCGGTCACCCAGTCTGCGCTTGGTCTCCCCAATGTAGAGGAGACCACACTGTGAGCAGCGAATACAGTATACTACATTGAAAGAAGTACAAGTAAATCGCTGCTTCACCTGAAAGGAGTTTTTGGGGCCTGGGATAGTGAGGAGAGAGCAGGTAAATGGGCAGGTATTACACCTCCTGCGATTGCAGGGGAAGGTGCCCTGGGACAGGGACGAGGTGGTGGGGATAATGGAGGAGTGGACCAGGGTGTCGCGGAGGGAACGATCCCTTCGGAATGCTGACAGGGGAAGGGAGGGGAAGATGCGACTGGTAGTGGCATCACGCTGGAGGTGGCAAAAATGGCGGAGGATGATCCTTTGGATATGGAGGCTGGTGGGATGAAAAATGAGTACAAGGGGAACCCTGTCACGGTTCTGGGAGGGAGGGGAAGGGGTGAGGGTAGAGGTGCGGGGAATGGGTCGGACACGGTTGAGGGCCCTGT